>NW_023416346.1:96614923-96829923 GCF_014108235.1 Myotis myotis
GGGAGATGCAGGAAGCCATCCATTGTAATACTATCATGAGAGTGCATCGAGGAACTACTAAGGCTGATGAACCTTGAGCTTTAGCATGGCTAAAATTATGCACCAATTGTTCTGTGTTGAGATAATGATGGCTCAAAACAATTTCCTGACCTGATAGCCTCAAAGTAAAATTTTACTGATCTTTACTGACCTTTGAGATTGTCTGTCTGCTACCAGATTTCTGTGCTTTACTGAGGGCAACATGTGGATCTAAAATTGAATAAAAGTGAGCAAGGCCAGGTTTCAGTGTGCCTTTCCTAGACCGAGGTTACCACCTGGCCCCCACCCCTTAATAATTCATATTTGAGAGCGATAGAAACTAAGAGGAGCTCAAGCCATTATAGTCTCGCCTTCAGAACTTCCAGAAAACATCACAGCCCTGCAAATACCTTGATTGGAGCCCAGAAAAACATCCAACCCACAGAACGGTCAAACTTCACGTGAAGGCTGGCCTTTGAGCGGCGACAGCGACGCAAGATGGCAGCCAGCACGGGCTCGGGAGTAAAAGTCTCTCGCCATTTTAAACTGTTGGAAGAACTGGAAGAAGGCCAAAAGGAGGAGATGGCACAATTAGTTGGGGTTTAGAAGATGGCGGAGACATGACACTTACAAGATGGATAGCGCTGATAATTGGGCCTCCAAAAGCAGTTTATGAAAACCGAATATACAACCTTAAAAAAGAATGTGGACCCAAATACCCAGAATTTCAATCAGGAAGAATCTAAAAATCTCAACAGGCCAATAACTATGGAAGAAATTGAAGCAGTCATCAAACAGCTTCCAGCAAACAAAAGCCCAGGACCAGACGGCTTCACAAGGGAGTTTTACCAAACATTCAAGGAAGAACTAAAACCTATCCTCCTCAGACTACTACAAAAAATTCAAGAGGAAGGAACACTTCCAAGCTCATTCTATGAAGCCAGCATTACCCTAATACCCAAACCAGGTAAAGACAACACAATGAAAGAGAATTACAGGCCAATATCCCTCATGAACATAGATGCCAAAATCCTCAACAAAATCTTAGCAAATCAGATCCAGCAGTACATCAGAAAGATCATACACCATGACCAAGTAGGATTTATCCCAGGAATGCAAGGATGGTACAATATCCACAAATCAATAAATGTGATACATCACATAAACAAATTGAAAGAAAAAAACCACATGGTCATATCAATTGATGCAGAAAAATCATTTCACAAAATTCAACATCCATTTTTGATAAAAACTCTCAGTAAGGCGGGAGTAGAAGGATCATACCTCAACATAATAAAAGCCATATATGACAGGCCCACAGCCAACATCATACTCAATGGACGAAAACTAACACCATTTCCCCTAAGAACAGGAACAAGACAGGGATGCCCGCTCTCACCACTCCTTTTCGACATAGTACTGGAAGTGTTAGCCATTGCAATTAAGCAAGAAGAAGAAATAAAAGGCATCCAAATTGGAAAAGAGGAAGTAAAACTGTCCTTTTTTGCAGACGACATGATATTATACTTACAAAATCCTAGAGACTCCATCAAAAAGCTACTAGATTTAATACATGAATTTGGCAATGTAGCAGGATACAAAATTAACCCCAAGAAATCTGAGGCATTTCTATACACCAATAATGAACTTTCAGAAAGAGAGATTATAAAAACAATCCCATTTACCATTGCACCAAAAAAATTAAGCTACCTAAGAATAAACTTAACTAAAGAGGTAAAAGACCTCTACTCAGAAAACTACAGGAGGTTGAGAAAAGATATAGAGGAAGACATAAACAGATGGAAGAACATACCGTGTTCATGGATTGGTAGAATCAACATCATTAAAATGTCCATACTACCCAAAGCAATCTATAAATTCAACGCACTTCCCATTAAAATACCAACGGCATACTTCATAGATCTAGAATGAACTATCCAAAAATTCATCTGGAATAAAAAAAGACCCAGAATAGCTGCAGCAATCCTGAAAAAGAACAAAGTAGGTGGGATCTCAATACCAGATATCAAGACGTATTACAAAGCCACTGTTCTCAAAACTGCCTGGTACTGGCACAAGAACAGGCATATAGATCAATGGAATAGAATAGAGAGCCCAGAAATCGGCCCAAACCAATGTGCTCAATTAATATTTGACAAAGGAGGCAAGAACATACAATGGAGCCAAGATAGTCTCTTCAATAAATGGTGTTGGGAAAATTGGACAGATACATGCAATAAAATGAAACTAGACCACCAACTTACACCATACACAAAAACAAACTCAAAATGGATAAAGGACTTAAATGTACGACAGGAAACCATAAAAACTCTAGAAGAATCCAAAGGCAACAAAATCTCAGACATATGCTGAAGCAATTTCTTCACTGATACAGCTCCTAGGGCACTTGAAACTAAAGAGAAAATGAACAAATGGGACTACATCAAAATAAAAAGCTTCTGCACAGCAAAAGAAACCATCAACAAAACAATGAGAAAACCCATTGTGTGGGAAAACATATTTGCCAATGTCATATCTGATAAGGGCCTAATCTCCAAAATTTATAGGGAACTCATACAACTTAACAAAACGAAGATAAACAATCCAATCAAAAAATGGGCAAAGGACCTAAATAGACACTTTTCAAAAGAGGACATTCAGAAAGCCAAGAGACATATGAAAACATGCTCAAAGTCACTAATCATCTGAGAGATGCAAATCAAAACAACAATGAGGTACCATCTCACACCTGTCAGAATGGCTATCATCAACAAATCAACAAACAACAAGTGCTGGAGAGGATATGGAGAAAAAGGAACACTTGTGCACTGCTGGTGGGAATGCAGACTGGTGCAGCCACTATGGCGGACAGTATGGAGTTTCCTCAAAAAACTGAAAATTTAACTCCCATTTGACCATGTGATGCCACTTCTAGGAATATATCCCAAGAAAACAGAAACACCAATCAGGAAGGATATATGCACCCCTATGTTCATAGCAGTGCGATTGACAATAGCTAAGATTTGGAAACACCTTAAGTGCCCAACAGAAGATGAGTGGATTAGAAAAAATATGGTAGATCTATACAATGGAATACTATGCAATTGTAAAGGAGAGAGAACTCTTACCATTTGTGACAGAATGGATGAACCTACAGAGCATTATCCTAAGTTAAATAAGCCAGTAAAAGAAAGATAAGTATCACATGATCTCATTCATATTTAGAATCTAATGAACAACATAAACTGATGAAGAAAAATAGAACCAAGACATAGATACATCGAACAGACTATCAAACCTCAGAGGAAAGGCAGGGGGTTATATGGGGGGAAGAGATCAACCAAGGAACTCATATGTGTACTAGTATATGCATAATCCATAGACACAGATAATAGGGTGGTGAAGGCCTGGGGGCAGAAGGAGTGGGAGAAGTCAATGGGGGATAAGGGGGACATGTATAATACTTTCATCAATAAAGATTCAAAATAAAAAAGGGAAAAAACACACTAGAAGGCATTAAAAGTAGATTGGATGAAGGAGAGGATAGAATCAGTGATTTGGAAGACAAGGTAGAAATAAATACCCAATTAGAGCAGCAAATAGAAAAAAAAGAATTAAAAATCAGGAAGATAACTTAAGGCACTTTTGAGACAACATGAAACATAACAACATTGGCATTATAGGAATACCAGATGGCGAAGAAGGTGAGCAAGGAGCAGAGAATCTGTTTAAAAAATAATGACAGAAAACTTCCCCAACCTGGTGAAGGAAAATGTCACACAAGTTCAAGAGGCACAGAGAGTCCCAATCAAGATGAACCCAAAGAGTCCAACACCTAGACACATCACATTAAAAATGGCAAATGTTAAAGACAAAGAAAGAATCTTAAAGGCAGCAAGAGAGAGACAGAAAATTACCTACAAAGGAGTTCCCATTGCAATGTCAGCTGACTTCTCAATAGAAAGACTTGAGGCCACAAGGCAATGGCATGAAGTGCTCAAAGTAATGAAAAGCAAGGGCCTAAATCCAAGACTACTGTATCTAGCAAAACTATCATTTAAAATTCAAGGTGAAATAAAAAGATTTCCACACAGAAAAAGGGTAAAGGAGCACAGTGACACTAAACCAGCAATGCAAGAAATGTTAAAGGGACTGCTTTAAGAAGAAGAAGAAAAGGAGAGAGAGGATCATAGGCATAAAGAAAAAAAAACAATGGCAACAAATAAATACTTATCAATAATAACCTTAAATGTAAATGGATTAAATGCTCCAGTCAAAAGACATAGGGTGACTGAATGGGTAAGAAAACATGACCCATATATATGCTATTTACAAGAGACCCACCTAAGAACAAAAGACACACACAGACTAAGAGTGAAGGGATGGAAAAATATATTGCATGCAAATGGAAAGGCAAAAAGAGCTGGGGTAGCAATACTCATATAAGACAAAATAGACTTCAAAACAAAGTCTAAGAGACAAAGAAGGCCACTTCATACTATCAAAGGGAATGATTCAACAAGAAGATATAACCCTTGTAAACATATATGCACACAATATAGGAGCACCCAAGTTTATAAAAAAAACTCTTGATGGATTTTAAGTGAGAGATTAACAGCAATATAGTTATAGTAAGGGACTTCCATATCCCACTTGCACCACTGGATAGATCTTCCAGACAAAAATTAACAATGAAACAGAGGCCTTAAATGGCACATTAGATCAGATGGATCTAACTGATATTTACAAAACATTTCACCCCAAAGCAACAGAATATACATTTTTCTCCAGTGCACATGGAACATTCTCAAAGATAGACCACATGTTAGGACACAAAACAAGCCTGTAAAAATTTAAAAAGATTGATATAATGCCAAGCATCTTCTTAGATTACAATGGCATGAAGTTAGAGATCAACTACAATAAAAGAACTCAAAAACACTCAAATACATGGAGACTAATTACTAGTAGAATGCTATTAAACAATGAATGGGTTACCAATAAGATCCAGCAAGAAATTAAAAACTTCCTGGAAACAATTGAAAATGAACACACAACCAGGCAAAATCTATGGGACATAATGAAAGCCGTCCTGAGAGGGAAGTTCACAGCATTACAGGCCTACCTCAAGAAAGAAGAAAGAAGCACCAATAAACTATCTAATCCTATAGCTAAATGGATTAGAAAGATAATAGCAAGAAAAGCCCAGAGGGAGTCGAAGGAAGGAAATAATAAAGATCAGATCAGAAATAAGTGATATAGGGAATTAAAAAAGCAGTACAAAGCATAAAAGAATCCAAGAGCTGGTTCTTTGAAAAGATTAAAAATAATTGATAAACCCCTAGCCAGGATCATCAAGAAACAAATATATAAAATCAGAAATGAAAGTGGTGATATAACAATGGACAGAACAGAAATACAAAGAATCATAAGCAAATATTATGAACAACTATATGCCAACAAATTGGACAACCTGGGTGAAATGGACAAATTCTGAGAAACATATAATCTTCTGAAATTCAACCAGGAAGAAACAGAAAACTGGAGTAGGCCAATAACAACTGATGAAATTGAAGCAGTAATTAAAAAACTCCCAGCAAACAAAAGTCTTGGACCAGATGGATTTACAGGAGAATTTTAGCAAACACTGAAAGAAGAACTAACACCTAACCTCCTAAAACTATTCAAAAAAATTCAAGAGGAAGGAACACTTCAAGACTCTTTTTACGAAGCCAGCATTATCCTAATTCAAAACAAGATAAAGACGAGACAAAGAAAGATAATTATAGGTCAATATACCCAATGAACACAGGTGCTAAAATCCTTAGCAAAATATTAACAAATCAGATCCAGCAATATATAAAAGAAAATCATTTATCTTGATCACCTGGGATTTATTTTGGGTATGCTATCCTGGTACAATATACACAAATCAATAAATGTGACACGTGACATAAGCAAATTGTAAGATAAAAAACTCATGATCATATCAGTTGATGCAGAAAAGGCATTCAACACAATCCGGCATCGTTTTTTGATAAAATCTCCCAGGAAAGTGGGAATAGAGGGAGCATAACTCAACATCATAAAGTCCATATATGACAAACCTATAGCCAACATAATACTCAATGGACAAAATATAAAAGAGTTACCCTTAAGAACAGGAACAAGACACAAATGTCTGCTTTCACCACTCTTATTTAACATAGTACTGGAAGTCCTATTCACAGCAATAAGATAAGAAGAAGAGATAAAAAGCATGGATATTGGAAAAGAGGAAGTAAAACTGTCATTATTCACAGATGACATGATATTGTACATAGAAAACCCTAAAGACTTCAATAGGAAACTACCAGAGTTAATAAAGGAATTTGGCAAGGTAACAGGATACAAAATAAACATCCAAATTCAAGAAGATTGAAATCATATCGAGCATCTTCTCAGATCAAAATGCCATAAAATAAAAAATAAACTACAATAAAAACAATCACAAAAATTCGAACACTTGGAGGCTGAATAGCATGCTACTAAACAATGATCAGGTTACCAAAGAGATCAAAGAAGAAATAAAAAACATCCTTGAGCCCTAACCAGTTTGGCTCAGTGGATAGAGCATTGGCCTGTGGACTGAAGGGTCCCAGGTTCGATTCCAGTCAAGGGCATGTACCTTGGTTGTGGGTACACCCCCAGTGGGGAGTGTGCAGGAGGCAGCTGATCAATGTTTCTCTCTCATTGATGTTTCTAACTCTCTATCCCTCACCCTTCCTCTCTGTAAAAAATCAATAAAATATATTTTTTAAAAAAATCCTTGAAACAGATGATAATGAAAACACAACAATCCAAAATCTATGTGACACAGTGCAAACAGTCCTGAGAGGGAAGTTCATTCCATTACATGCCTACCTCAAAACACAAGAAAAACTGGTAATAAACCATCTAATTTCAATTTAAAGAATTAGAAAGAGAGCAATAAGAAAAGCCCAGAGTGAGCAGAAGGAAGTAAATAATAAAGATCAGAGTTGAAATAAATGACATAGAGACAAAAAATAAACAAACAAACAAACAAAAATGCCCCCCAAAGATCAATGAAACCAAGAGCTGGTTCTTTGAAAAGATTAAACAAGATTGATGAACCTCTAGCCAGACTCACCAAGAAACAAACAGAGAGGACCCAAATAAACAAAATCAGAAATCAAAGAGCTGAAATAACAACAGACCCCACAGAAATACGAAGAATCATTAAAAAAAGTTATGAGAACAACAACAACAAAATCACAGACATTCCAGAAAACTGGGATCGTAAGCCAGCCAAAGGAATGACATTTCTATTTTTCATTTTTATATTTTTATTATTATTTTGTTAGCTTTTTTTTGCTTTTTTCTTTGTTTTCCCTTTTTTTGTTTGTTGCTTCTTTTTTTTGCTTCTTTCTTTGTTCTCCTTTTTTTTGTTCCTTTATTTCCTACTTCTCTTCACATTATTTTTTTCAACCACGTGAGCAGCAGACACATGAGTGGCGTGCTCTTGTCCAGGGAGCATCAGCCCCGTGAGCAGCCTGCCTCGAGACTAAGAGCAGCAGCCTCATGTGGCCTACCCCAGTTCCAAGGAGCAGTAGCTGTGTTAGCAGCCCGTTTCCCTGTCCGAAGAGCAGCAACCACGCGAGCAGTCCAACCTGTCTGAGGAGCAGCAGCCACACAAGCAGTCTTCCTAAATCTGAGGAGCGGCAGCCCTGAGCAGCCTGCCCCCATCTGAGGAGCAACAGCTGCGCACAGCCCGCACCCTGCACAAGTCCGAGGAGCAGCAGCTGCACAAGCATCTTGCCCTCGCCCAAGCAGCAGCAGCCGCATGAGCAGCCTGCCCAATCCAAGGAACAGCAGCTGTGTGAACAGCCCCCCCGCTACCAAGGAGCAGCAGTTCTGCGAGTGGTCTGGCCCCATCCGAGGAACAGCAGCAGCCCAACCCGGTCAGAGGAGTAGCAGCCATACGAGCAGGCCACCCACTTCTGAGGAGCGGCAGCCCTACACAGTATGCACCGGTCTGAGGAGCAGAGCCACAACAGCGAGCAGCAGCCAGTCCTAGGAGCAGTAACCACACAAGCAGCCCACCACATCAGAGGAAAAACAGCAGCGTGCAGCCAGCCCTTATTCAAGGATCAGCAGCCAAGTGAGCAGTCCGACCCAGTTCAAGGAGTAGCAGCTGCGTGTGTAGCCCGCCCCCATCCAAGGAACAGAAGCCTCATGATCAGCACATCCTCTGTCTGAAGAACAGCAGCTGTGTGTGAAGCCTCCCCCGACCAGCCAGAGGAGCCACCACAGCTGTGAACAGCACCCATCAGAGGACCTGCTGCCAACTGAGGAGCAGCTGCTACCACAACCGCCCGAGGAGCAACCACCGCCTGAGGAGCCACTGCCACATCAAGGAGCAGCCCCTAAATGACTCAACATCTATATATGTCGGTGAGATCAAACATGGGTAGACAAAGAAACCCCCAAAGGAAAGAAAAGGAGTACTCGCCAGAAAAGCAGCTCAGTGAAACAGAGGCATGAAGCATGACAGAAAAAGAATTCAGAATAAGGGTCCTAGAGTGCATAAACCGGATGGAGGAAAAAATCAACAACTTATGCAAGAATGAAGAAGAAACAGATGAAAAAATCAATAAACTATGTAAGAACCAAGAAGAAATGAAGAGTGATATAGCTGCAATAAAAAACACCATTGAAAGTTTCAACAGTAGACTAAAAGAAGTGGAGGACCGAATTAGTGAATTAGAAGACATAGAAACAAAACACACACAAAATGAACTGCAATTGGAGAAAAAAATTAAAAGACAGTAGGAGAGCCTAAGGAAGCTATGGGACAACATGAAACGAAACAACATACGAATAATAGGGGTGCCAGAACAACAGAAAGAGGAGCAAGGGTTAGAAAACCTATTTGAAGAATTAATATCAGAAAACTTCCCTGAGGTGGGGAAGAAAAAGTCACACAAGCACAAAGAGTGCCAAACAAGGTGAACGCGAAAAGGCCCACACCAAGACACATCATAATTACAATGGCAAATGTTCAGGACAAAGAGAGAATCTTAAAGGCTGCAAGAGAGAGACAGAAAGTCACATACAAGGGATCTCCCATTAGATTATCAAATGATTTCTCAACAGAAACACATCTGGCCAGAAAAGAATGGACAGAAATTTACAAAGTGATGCAAAGCAAAGGACTGAATCCAAGAATACTCAATCCAGCAAGGCTATCATTCAAAATTGAAGGGGAAATAAGAAGCTTCACAGACAAAAAAAGGCTAAGGGAGTTTATCACCACCAAGCCAGCAATGCAAAAAATGCAAAAGGGACTGGTGTAAAAAGAAGAAATAAAAAGCTCAGAAAGAAAACAGCCACAAAAAATAGAAATGGCTACAAACAAGTACCTTTCAATAATAACTTTAAACAGAAATGAACTAAATGCTCCAATCAAAAGACATCGAGTGGCTGAATGGATAAAAAAACATGACCCATACATTTGCTGTCTACAAGAGACCCACCTCAGAAGAAGGGAATCACACAGACTAAAAGTGAAGGGATGGAAAAATATCTTTCAGGCAAAGGAAAATGAAAAAAAAGCTGGAGTAGCAATACTTATATTGGACAAAATATACCTCAAGCTGAAGGTCATAACAAGAGATAAGGAAGGCCACTTCATAATAATAAAGGGATCAATACAACAAGAAAATATAACCCTGATAAACATATATGCACCCAATGCAGGAACACCCAAATATATAAAAAAAATCCTGGAAGATATCAAAGGAGAGATCGACAACAATACAATCATAGTAGGGGTCTTTAATACACCATTGACATCACTGGATAAATCCTCTAGACAAACAATCAGCAAAGAAACAGCAATCCTAAATGACTCACTAGATCAGATGGACTTAATAGACATCTTCAGAACTCTTCACCCCAAAGCCATGGAATATACATTCCACTCAGATGCTCATGGGACAGATTCAAAAATAGACCACATATTGGGTCACAAAGTCTCCCCAAATTCAAGAAGATTGAAATCATACCAAGCATCTTCTCAGACCACAAGGGCATAATATTAGAAATGAACTACAATAAAAACAACTCAAAATACTAAACACTTGGAAGCTGAATAACATGTTATTAAATATTGATTGGGTTACCAATGAGATCAAAGAAGAAATTAAAAAAACAATGGAAACTAATGACAATGAAAACACAACAATCCAAAACCTATGGGACACAATGAAAGCAGTCCTGAGAGGGAAGTTTATAGCTCTACAGGCCTATCTCAAAAAAACAAGAAAAAATGGTAGTAAATCATCTAATTCTACATCTCAAAGAATTAGAAAGAGAGCAACAAGAAAAGCCCAGAGTGAGCAGAAGGAAGGAGATAATAAAGATTAGAGCAGAAATAAATGACATAGAGACCAAAAAAACAATACACAAAATCAATGAAACCAAGAGCTGGTTCTTTGAAAGGACAAACAAGATTGATAAACCTCTAGTCAGGCTCACCAAGAAGCAAAGAGAGAGGACCAAAATAAACAAAATCAGAAACGATAGAGGCGAAATAACAACAGACCCAACAGAAATACAAATGATTGTTAAACAATACAATGGACAACTCTACTCCAACAAATTAGACAACCTGGAGGAAATGGACATATACCTAGAAAAATACAACAATCCAAAACTCAATCAGGAAGAATCTAAAAATCTCAACAGGCCAATAATTATGGAAGAAATTGAAGCAGTCATCAAAAAGCTTCCAGCAAACAAAAGCCCAGGACCAGACGGCTTCACAGGGGAGTTTTACCAAACATTCAAGGAAGAACAAAAACCTATCCTCCTCAGACTACTACAAAAAATTCAAGAGGAAGGAACACTTCCAAGCTCATTCTATGAAGCCAGCATCACCCTAATACCCAAACCAGGTAAAGACAACACAATGAAAGAGAATTACAGGCCAATATACCTCAAACATAGATGCCAAAATCCTCAACAAAGTCTTAGCAAATCAGATCCAGCAGTACATCAGAAAGATCATACACCATGACCAAGTAGGATTTATCCCAAGGATGCAAGGATGGTACAATATCCACAAATCAATAAGCGTGATATATCACATAACTAAATTTAAAGAAAAAAACCACATAGTCATATCAATTGATGCAGAAAAAGCATTTGACAAAGTCCAACACCCATTTTTGATAAAAACTCTCAGCAAGGTGGGAATAGAAGGATCATACCTCAACATATTAAAAAGCCATATATGACAAACCCACAGCCAACATCATACTCAATGGGCAAAAACTAACACCATTTCCCCTAAGAACAGGAACAAGACAGGGATGCCCACTCTCACCACTCCTGGTCGACATAGTACTAGAAGTATCATCCATTGTAATTAGACAAGAAGAAGAAATAAAAGGCATCCAAATTGGAAAAGAAGAAGTAAAACTGTCCTTATTTGCAGATGACATGATATTATACATAAAAAACCCTAAAGACTCCATCAAAAAACTATTAGACTTAATAAATGAATTCGACAATGCAGCAGGACACAAAATTAACACCAAGAAACCTATGAAATTTCTATATACCAGTAGTGAACTTTCAGAAAGAGAGACTAAAAAAACCATCCCATTTACCATCACACCAAAAAAATTAAGTTACCTAGGAATAAACTTAATTAAAGAGGTAAAAGACCTCTACGCAGAAAATTACAGGATGTTGAAAAAAGAGATAGAGGAAGACATAAACAGATGGAAGAACATACCATGTTCATGGATTGGTAGAATCAACATCATTAACATGTCTATACTACCCAAAGCAATCTATAAATTCAACGCACTTCCCATTAAAATACCAACGGCATATTTCACAGGCCTAGAATGAACTCTCCAAAAATTCATCTGGAATAAAACAAGACCCAGAATAGCTGCAGCAATCCTGAAAAAGAACAAAGTAGGTGGGATCTCAATACAAGATATCAAGACGTATTACAAAGCCACTGTTCTCAAAACTGCCTGGTACTGGCACAAGAACAGACATATAGATCAATGGAATAGAATAGAGAGCCCAGAAATCGGTCCCAGCCAATATGCTCAATTAATATTTGACAAAGGAGGCAAGAACATACAATGGAGTCAAGATAGTCTCTTCAATAAATGGTGTTGGGAAAATTGGACAGATATATGCAAGAAAATGAAACTAGACCACCAACTTACACCATACACAAAAATAAACTCAAAATGGATAAAGGACTTAAATGTATGATGGGAAACCATAAAAATTCTAGAAGAATCCAAAGGCAACAAAATCTAAGACATATGCAGAAGCAATTTCTTCACTGATATAGCTCCTAGGGCATTGGAAACCAAAGAGAAAATAAACAAATGGGACTACATCAAAATAAAAAGCTTCTGCACTGCAAAAGAAACCATCAACAAAACAACAAGAAAGCCCACTGCATGGGAGAACATATCTGCCAATGTTATCACGGATAAGGGTTGAATCTCCAACATTTATAGGGAACTCATACAACTTAACAAAAGGAAGATAAACAATCCAATCAAAAAATGGGCAAAGGAACTAATCAGACACCTTTCAAAAGAGGACATTCAGAAAGCCAAGAGACATATGAAAACATGGTCAAAGTCACTAATCATCTGAGAGATGCAAATCAAAACAACAGTGAGGTACCATCTCACACCTGTCAGACTGGTTATCATCAACAAATCCACAAACGACAAGTGCTGGAGAGGATGTGGAGAAAAAGGAACACTTGTGCACTGCTGGTGTGAATGCAGACTGGTGCAGCCACTATGGAAGACAATATGGAGTTTCCTCAAAAAACTAAAAATGGAACTCCCATTTGACCCTGTGATCCCACTTCTAGGAATGTGTCCCAAGAATACAGAAACACCAATCAGAAAGGATATATGCATCCCTATGGTCATAGCAGCACAATTCACCATAGCTAAGATCTGGAAACAGCCTAAGTGCCCATCAGTAGGTGAATGGATTAGAAAACTGTGGTAGATCTACATGATGGAATACTATGCTGCTGTAAAAAAAGAAGGAATTCTTGCCACTTGCAACCGCATGGATGGAACTGGAGAGCATTATGCTAAGTGAAATAAGCCAGTCAATGAAAGAAAAATACCACAATATCTCACTCATTTATGGATAATAAAGACCATTATAAACTTATGAACAAAAATATATACAGAAGCAGAGCTGCCTCGAACAGACTATGAAACTACAGTGGGACGGCTGGGGAGGGTTCGGGGGCAAGAAGGGGTGGGGTAAGAGATCAACCGAAGGACTTGTATGCATGCATATAAGCATAACCAATGGACATAAGACACTGGGGGGTAGAGGCGTCCAGGGGATTGTGAAGGGCGGGGAAAAAAAGGAGACATTATATATACTTTTAATATATATTTGTAATACTTTAAGCAATAAATAATAATAATAATAAATTATGAGCAACTCTATTCTAACATAATGGTCAACCTAAAAGAAATGTACATATTCCTAGAAAAATACGACCTTCCAAAACTCAACCAGGAGGTATCAAAAAATCTGAATAGGCTGATAAGTATGGAGGAAATTGAAGCAGTAATATAAAAAACTTCCAACAAACAAAAGCCCTAGACCAGACAGCTTCACAGGGGAGTTTTATCAAACATTCAAAGAAGAAATAAAAGCTATCTTCCTCAGACTATTCAAAAAAATTCAAGAGGAAGGAACACTTCCAAGCTCATTCTGTGAGACAGCATTACCCTAACCCCAAAACCAGATAAAGACAATACAAAAAAAGAGAATTATAGGCCAATATCCCTCATGAACATAGACACCAAAATTCTCAACAAAATTTTAGCAAATCAAATCCAGCATTACATTAGAAAGATCATACACCATGAACAAGTGGGATTTATTTCAGGGATGCAAGGATGGTACAATATCCACAAATCAATAAACGGGATACACCACATAAACAAACTGAGAAACAAAAACCATACAATCATATCTGTTGATGGAGAAAAAGTATTTGACAAAATCTAGCACCTTTTCATGATAAATCTCTCAGCATGTTGGGAATAGAAAGATTATACCTCAAAGTAAAAAAGAAGGAATTCTTACCTTTTGCAGCAGCATGGATGGATCTGGAGAGCATTATGCTAAGTGAAGTAAGCCAGTTAGAGAGAGACAAATATCACATTATCTCACTCATTTATGGAATATAATGAGCAACAGAAACTAATTAACAAAAACAGATCCAGAGACAGAGAAGCATCGATCAGACTGTCAAACCCCAGAGGGAAGGTAGGGGAGGGTGGGGGTAAGGGGAAAAGATCAACCAAAGGACTTTTATGCATGCATACAAGCCTAACTAATGGACACAAACAACAGGGGGGTGAGGGCATGAGTTGGGGAGGTCAGGGGAGTTATGGTGGGACAAGGACACATATGTAATATCTTAATCAATAAAGAAATACAAAAAGCCATATATGACCAACCTACAGCCAACATCATACTCAATGGGCAAAAACTAAAACCATTTTCCCTAAGAACAGGAACAAGACAGGGATGCCCACTCTCACCACTACTGTTCGACGTAGTACTGGAAGTACTAGCCATGGCAATCAGACAAGAAGAAGAAGTAAAAGGCATCCAAATTGGAAAAGAGGCAGTAAAATTGTCATTATTCACAGATGATATATTGTACACAGAAAACCTTAAAGATTCCATCAAAAAACTACTAGAACTAATAAATGAATTGGGCAATGTAGCAGGATATAAAATTAACATCCAGAATTCTATGGTTTTTCTATACACCAATAATGAACTCACAGAAAGAGAAACTAAAAAAGAAATCCCATTTACTACTGCAACAAAAAAAATTAAGATACCTAGGAATAAATTTAACCAAGGAGGTAAAGGGCTTATACTCAGAAAATTTCAAGACGCTGAAAAAAGAGATAGAGGAAGACATGAACAAATGGAAGAATATGCCATGTTCATGGATTGGTAGAACCAGCATCATTAAAATGTCCATACTACCTAAAGCAATCAATAAATTCAGTGCAATCCCCATTAATATACCAATGGCACACTTCAAAGACCTAGAACAAACTCTCCAGAAATTCATCTGGAATTAAAAAAGACCCCAAATAGCTGCAGCAAGATTGAGAGAAAAGAATAAAGTTGAGGGATCACAATACCATATATCAAGCCATACTACAAAGCCACTATTCTCAAAATTGCCTGATACTGGCACAAGAACAGACATGTAGACCAGTGGAACAGAACAGAGAACCCAGAAGTGGAACCAAGCCATTATGCTCAATATTTGACAAAGGAGGCAAGAGCATACAATGTAGTCAAGGCAGTCTCTTCAATAAATGGTGTTGGGAAAATTGGACAGAATCATGCAAAAAAATGAAACTAGACCACCAACTTACACCATACACAAAAAATAAACTCAAAATGGATAAAGGACTTAAATGTAAGACAGGAAACCATAAAATACTAGAGGAATCCATAGGCAGCAAAATAGCAGACATTTGTCATAGCAATATCTTTACTGATACAGCTCCTGTGGCAATGGAAACTAAGGCGAAAGTAAACAAATGGGACTACATCAAAATAAACAGCTTCTGCACAGCAAAAGAAATCATCAACAAAACAACAAGAAAACCCACTGCATGGAAGAACATATTTACCAATGCTATTTCTGATAAAGGTTTAATCTCTAAAATTTACGGGGAACTCATACAACTTAACAAAAGGATTATAAACAATCCAATCAAAAATGATCAAAGGACCTATATAGACAATTTTCAAAAGAGGACATACAGAAGGCCAAGAGACATATGAAAACATGCTCAAAGTCACTAATCATCTGAGAGATGCAAATCAAAACAACAATGAAGTACCATCTGACACCTGTCAGAATGGCTATCATCAACAAATCAATAAACAACAGGTGCTGGAGAGGATGGGGAGAAAAAGGAACCCTCGTGCACTGCTGGTGTAAATGCAGACTGGTGCAGCCACTGTGGAAAACAGTATGGCATTTCCTCCAAAAATTATAAATGGAACTTCCATTTGACCCAGTAATCCCACTTCTAAGAATATATCCCAAGAAAACAGAAACACCAATCAGAAAGGATATATGTACCCCTATGTTCATAGCAGCACAATTTACTATAGCTAAGATTTGTTAACAGCCTAAGTGCCCATCAGGAGATGAGTGGATAAAAAAACTGTGGTACATCCACACAATGGAATTCTATGCTACTGTAAAAAAGAAGGAATTCTTTTGCAACAGCATGGATGGAGCTGGAGAGCATTATGATAAGCGAAGTAATCCAGTCAGAGAAAGATTAATATCACATGATCTCAGTTATTTGTGGAATACAATGATTAACATAAACTGATGAACAAAAATAAATACAGAGACAAAGAAGCATCGAACAGAATGCCAAACTTTAGTGGGAAAACATGGGAGGGTTGGGGGGTGGGTTAGGAGATCAACCAAAGGACTTGTATGCATGCATATAAGCATAACCAATGGACACAGACTCTAGGGAGGCGAGGGCATGTGCTAGGGGTTAGGGGAGGCCACGGGGAGGTCAGTGGGGAAAAAGGAGACATATGTACTAATGTTTGTAATACTTTAAACAATAAAAAATAAAAAAGTATCAAATGGCAATAAATAAATTCCTATCAATAATAATCTTAAATGTCAATACATTAAATACTCCAATCAAAATATATAAAGTAGATGAATAGATAAGAAAACATTACCCCTGTATATGCTGTTTACACGATACGTCAAAAAAAAAAAAGATACACACAGACTGAAAGTGAAAGAACGAAATGAATATTTCTTTTTATTTCTATTTTTTATTGTCTAAAGTTTCACATGTCTCCTTTTCCCCCAGTTGACTCCCCCCCAGCCATTCCCACCCCAGGCAAGCCCCCACCGCCCCTGTGTCTGCGTCTGTTGTTTATGCTAATATGCATTGAAATGAATATTTCATGCAAATGAAAACAAAAACCCAGCTGGGATAGCAATACTTCTACCTCAAAAAATAGACTTCAAAACAAAAGCCAGCTCTAGCAGGTTTGGCTCAGTGGATAGAGCATTGGCCTGCAGACTGAAGCGTCACAGGTTTGATTCCTGTCATGGCACATGCCTGAGTTTTGGGCTCTATTCCCCGTAGGGGGCGTGCAGCAGGCAGCCAATCAGTAATTCCCTCTCATCATTGATGTTTCTATCTCCCTCTCCCTCTCCTTCTCCCTCTCCCTCTCCCTCTCCTTCTTCCTTCCTCTCTGAAATCAAGAGAGAATCATTGAATGCCTTCCTCCTGCACACCATTTACTGGGGATCAAGCCCACAACCCAGGCATGTGCCATGACCAGGAGTCAAACCATGACCTCCTCATTCACAGGTAGATACTCAACCACTGAGCCACACTGGCCAGGTAATACCTTAATATTTTTAAAGGCTCCATGATTTTCTATTCTTTGAACTTACCATGGTTATTAAGGAATTTAAAATTGTTACTAACTCTTTGTCCTGGGATGAATAACATTTTCACATGCCATTATATGCTTTGTAGGATGGTTTAAATAGTGGGTCCTTTCTGTTGAAAAAGGACATATAGTGTGGAATCATTCTTACAATATTATATCTCAAATTCATGTTATTCATGTTGTCTTTGCAAAATACAAATGTTTATTGAAGTGATTTTCAACCTTTTTTATCTCATAGCAAAAAATACTTATCACTAAAATTCTGTGCACACCAAATTTTATATATATATAAATATATATAATATATATATATTTATATTATATATATATCCTATCTAATAAAAGAGAAACATGGTAATTAGCTGTACCTCTGCTACCCTTCCCATTGGCTAATCAGGGCGATATGCAAATTAACTGCCAGCCAAGATGGCGGCCAGCAGCCAGGCAGCTTGAAGCAAACATGAGGCTTGCTTGCTTCAGTGACAGAGGAAGCCAACATTCCCCACCTGCCGCTGCCGGCCTCTGAGCTTGCAGTTTGAAACATTGTTACAAATATAGAATCTAAACAAACTCCAGAAACCTGCTTTCAGCCAGCCGGGATCTCAGAGCTGGAGTTGAAACAGTGTTTTGATTATAGAACCCAAACAAACCAGATACCTGCTTTCAGCAGCCGAGGCCTCAGAGCTGGAGCCAAGCCTCAGAGCTAAAGCTGGCCCAGAATAAGAAAAAAAAAAGAGAAAAAGGAGCGGTTGGGAGCTTCAGTCACCCGCCAGCCTGAAAACAGCCCTCAGCCCCTCACCCAGACTGGCCAGGCACCCCAGTGGGGACCCCCACCCTGAAGGGGATGTGACCAGCTGCAAACAGCCATCAGCCCCTCACCCAGGCTGGCCAGGCACCCGAGTGGGGACCCCCATCCTGATCCAGGACACCCTTCAGGGCAAACCAGCTGGCCCCCACCCATGCACCAGGCCTCTATCCTATATAGTAAAAGGGTAATATGCCTTCCAGCACCGGGATCAGCAGAGCCGCGAGGCCTCCCGGCACCGGGATCAGCGTGACAGGGGGCAGCGCCCAAACCCCCTCATCCCCCCGCGGCTCTGTGTGTGACAGGGTGCGGCGCCCTAAACCCCCCTCCCCCACGGGCCCTGCTCTGTGTGTGATGGGGTAGAGCCATAACCTCCCCATCGGCCCTGCCCTGAGTGTGACAGTGGCAGTGCCCCAACCCCCTGATTGGCCCTGCTCTGTGGGTGATAGAGGGCGATGCCCCAACTGTCCCCCACGGGCCTTGCTCTGTGTGTGAAGGGGTAGAGCCATAACCTCCCCATCGGCCCTGCCCTGAGTGTGACAGGGTGCGGTGCCCCAACCCACTGATCCACCCTGCTCTGTGTGTGACAAAGGGCAGTGCCCCAACTCCCCTGATGGGCCCTACTCTGTGAGTGACAGGGGGCAGCGCCCCAACCCCCTAATTGGCCCTGCTCTGTGTGTGACAGGGGGTGGCGCCGCAACCTCCCTATCCACCCTGCCTTGAGTGTGACAGGGGGCGGTGCCCCAACCCCCCAATCGGCCCTACCCTGAGCGTGACTGAGGGTGGCATCGCAACCTCCCGATCCGCCCTGCTCTGTGCATGACAGGGGGCAGCGCCCCAACTCCCCAATCAGCTCTGCTCTGAGCTGCACCTAGGGATTGGGCCTGCCCTCTGCCACCTGGGAGCAGGCCTAAGCCAGCAGGTCGTTATCTGCTGAGGGGTCCCAGACTGCGAGAGGGCACAGGCAGGGCTGAGGGACTCCCCTCCCCCCCAGTGCACAAATATTTACTCTTGAGCTGCTATTGTAAATAATGCTGCAATGAACATAGGGTGCATATATTCTTTTGAGTTAGTGTTTCTGGTTTCTTTGGATAAAATTCCAGAGGTGGAATCACTGGGTCATAAGGCAGTTCCATTTTTAATTTTTTGAGGTTACTCCATACTGCTTTCCAGAGTGGCTGCACCAGTCTGCATTCCCATCAAGTGTTGGTGAGGATGTGGAAAAAAAGGGACCCTCATGCACTGTTGGTGGGAATTCACACTGAGTCATAAGGCAGTTCCATTTTAAATTTTTTTTGAGGAATACATACTAGAGACCCGCTGCACAAAAATTCATGCGCTGGCGGGGGGGAGGGGGTGTCCCTCAGCCCGACCTGTGCCCTCTCACAGTCTGGGACACCTCAGGAGATAACCACCTGCTGGCTTAGGCCCACTCCCCGGGTGGCAGATGGCAGGCCCCATCCCACAGTGCCTGCACCACCTCCCCAGGTCGCGCACACCACAGGGCCAATCCTGGGGTTGGGGCGCTGCCCCAGGTGGTGCACACGGCAGGACCGATCTGGGGTTGGGGCAGGCGGCGGATGGCCTGCAGTATGAAAATTTAACGGCCATCTTTGTTGGATTAATTTGCATAATCTTCTGATTGGCTGATGGGTGTAGCAAAGGTACAGTCAATTAGCATCTTTGCCTTTTGTTAGTGTGTATATATATATATATATATATATATATATATATATACATTTATATATATATATATATTTATATATATATGTTGCTGATCTGACGAAACATTGGTATAATTTTGATTCATTCATGCTAGATGGTTACTGTTATGTCGGCTGTTGTCATTTTTTATTTGACAGTCTAAGAGAAAAGAGGTCAGCTCAGGACAAAATAATCTGGCATTGTATGTTTTAAATAAAAATTAATTTAGCCTGGCTGGTTTGGCTCAGTGGTTGAGCACCAACCTATGAATCAGGAGGTCACAGTTTGATTTCTGGTCAGGGCACATGCCTGGGTTGCTGACTCTGTCCCCAGTGGGGGGGGGGGGGGTGCAGGAGGCAGCCAATCAATGATTCTCTCTCATCATTGATGTTTCTATTTCTCTCTCCCTCTCCCTCTCTGAAATAAAAAAAAATAAATTAATTTAATTATTTTCTATCACCATTATACCCTTTTCTACCTCCACTTCCATGTCAATGAGTATTTTCTTTTCTTCTTTTGCTCAATCCCTCTACCCTGCAGCTTGGCCCTCTGATAGCTGTCAGTAAGTTCTCTATGAGTCTGTCTCTGTTTTGCTTGTTAGTTCAGTTTGCTCACTAGATTCCACATAGGAGTGAAATAATATGGTACTGCTCTTTCTCTGACTGGCTTATTTTACTTAGCATAATGTTCTCCAGGTCCATCCATGTTGTTGCAAAGGGTAAAAGTTCCTTTTTTTTTTTTTTTACAGCCGAGTAGTATTACATTGTGTAAATGTATCCTAGCTGTTTTATCCACTCATCTACCCATGGCCACTTGAGATGCTATTGTAAATAATGCTGCAATGAACATAGGGTGCATATATTCTTTTGAGTTAGTGTTTCCAGTTTCTTTGGATAAATTTCCAGAGGTGGAATCACTGGGTCATAAGGCAGTTCCATTTTTAATTTTTTGAGGTTACTCCATACTGCTTTCCTGAGTGGCTGCACCAGTCTGCACTCCCACCAAGTGTTGGTGAGGATGTGGAAAAAAAGGGACCCTCATGCACTGTTGGTGGGAATTCACACTGAGCCATAAGGCAGTTCCATTTTAAATTTTTTTTTTTGAGGAAAATGAATACTGTTTTCCATAGTGGCTGCACCAATCTGAAACCTCACCAGCAATGAACTAGTGTTCCCTTTTCTCCACATACTCACCAGCATTTGTTGTTTGTTGATTTTTTGATGATATCTATTCTACATGTGTGTGGTGATATATTATTGTGGTTTTAATTTGCATTTCTCTGATGATTAGTGACATTGAGCATCTCTTCTTTTTTTTATCCTCACCTGAGGATATTTTTTCCATTGATTTCATAGAGAGTGGAAAGGGGAGAGAGAGAGAGAGAGAGAGAGAGAGAGAGAGAGAGAGAGAGAGAGAGAGAGAGAGAAAGAAGAGAAGAGAAGAGAAGAGAAGAAGAGAAGAGAAGAGAAGAGAAGAGAAGAGAAGAGAAGAGAAGAGAAGAGAAGAGAAAGAGAGAAAGAGAGGGAAACATTGATGTGAGAGAGACACATTGACTGGTTGCCTCCTTCACATACCCCAACCCGGGGTAGGGTCCAAACCCTTAAGCCAGGTACGTGCCCTTGACTGGGAACCAAACCTAAGAACCTTCAGTGTGTGGGTTGACACTTCAACCATTGAGCCACACCAGCCAGGGTGAGCATCTTTTCATATGTCTATTGGCCATTTGTATGTCCTCTTTGGTGAAGTGTCTATTCAGGTCCTTTGTCCATTTTTTAAAATTTAATTGTTTGTTTTTTTGGTGTTGAGTTTTGTAAGTTATTCATAAATTTTGGACATTAAGCACTTATCAGATGTATCAGCAAATATGTTCTCCCATTCAGTGGGTTGTCTTTTAATTTTGTTGAAGGGTTCCTTTGTTGTGCTAAAACTCTTTAGTTTAATATAGTCCCATTTATTTCTTTTTTCTTCTGTTTCCCTTTCCCAAGGAGATATATCAGAAAAAAATATTGCTATAACAAATGTCCAAGATTTTACTGCCTATGTTTTCTTCTACAGATTCAACACAATTTCTATCAAGATATCAATGTATTTCACAAAACTAGAACAAATATGCCAAAAATTTATATGGAACCACAAAAGACTCTGAATGACAATCTTAGGAAAGAACAAAGTTGGAAGAATCACACTACTTAATATTAAACTATACTACAGGGCCATAATTATAAAAAAAACATCATGGTACTGGCATAAAAACAGACATATAGATCAATGAAACAGAGTAGAAAGCCCAGAAATAAACCTACACCTTTATAGTCAGTTAATATTTGACAAAGGAGACAAGAACATATAATGAGCTAAAGATAGGCTATTCAATAAATGGTGTTAGAAAAATTGCACAGATACATGAAAAATTTTATGAAACTAGACTACTTTCTTATACCAAATACAAGAATAAACTCAACATTAATTAAAGTTATTGCAGGTTTTAAAAATTCTTGCAGTTCACCCATTGAAATTGTGCTAGGCAGTTAGACAGACATGAGCGGAGCAAGGACAATGAGCCAGGTATAGAAGGTCACGAGAGTAAAAAGCCCCCAGATGCCCTTCAAGGGACAATTGTAGGGTTTGGACCCCCACAATTGGTCATGTGGTTTGAACTCCCTGACCTTTCCTCCCGAGAGATGTATTTAGACCTCAGTTGTATTTCAGCTCCAGGCCCAGAAAAACAGCAAAAGCAGACCAGCGACCCTACAGCTGATCTCAGAACCAGCTGCATTGGATAATGACCCCCTGCCTTGGCACCTACCAATCAATCAGTGGAGACCTAGATCCTGAAAGGACACACCTGGAAAGCTGCTGAATAAATATTCTATTGAGATTTTCCCATGGGAACTCCCCTAAAATCTCTACCCTTAAACTCCTTAGGTCAGAGGACTCAGCACCTGCTCTCCCTCCTAGGAGTATGCCTGAGCCTTTCCTTTCCCCCTCCCTGTTCCCACCCTCTCCCCCTCCCCCCAGGCTTGTCACATTTACCTCCCTTATTTCTAAGCTCCAAGGGCCCTTCCTTTGCCTCTATAACTTGTTCCCACACTCCATTTATTCTATGAATCATTTCTTTTACTTCTGTGATTTTATAAATAAATGTTCTCTTATAGTTTGAGTCTTAGCTCTGAATTCTTTCCTAGCTAGAACTCAAGTAATGAGATTGCTGAACCCAGGCCCAGTGTGACCCAACTGGACTAACACCTGGTGCCCTTCCTGAAGCCTACAACAAAATGAACTAACAGCCAAAATAGCCACAGACTCATAGAGCAGGCTGGAAGCTGTTGGGGATGGGGGTGGTGTGTTGAAGGTCTGGGTGAAGAGAGTGGAGGGATTGAGTGAAAAAGAAAAGAAAAGAGAAAAACCAAATGGACAGGGACAACAGTTTAGTGATTGCAGTGGGGAAAGGAATGGGGGAGTTGGAGGAGGTTATAGGGGTGATAAATGGTGATGGAATTATCTTGCCTTGGGGTGGTGAACACAATGCAGTGGATGATGTGTTGTGGAATTGTGTACCTGAAACCTGTATAATTTTGTTAACCAGTGTCACCTAAATAAATTCAATAAAAAATTGCTGGTTTATTGTCATCCAGATTTTGCATCTGACAGTGTAACTGGACAACCAAGGGTTCTGGGCTGCCTGTCACTACTTGAGCCAATAATGCCGGCAGTATGGGAGAACACCAGGTCATCCACAAAAATCTTCTCTGCACCCCACCATAAGCCAGCTGCTTATATTGGGTAGAAGGACAAAGATTGCATGGGAAAGTAGGAATTATAGGTATGGGAAAGTAGGCACAGGATAATCATTACAGATTACAAGTCATGCGGACTAGGGGGAAGGGAGGTCACAGAGGGTGGGTGCCTCCAGGGGCCCGGGGACCAGATTACAGGTAATAGGGACTGGGGATTGTAAAGAGCAGGTGCCTCTGGGACTAGATTGTTTCAGCCACAAGGTTGTAAATCTTTCCATAATGATAGGCAGTTCTCGGGACAGGAGGATGAACTGCATTCCAATGTTACCTCCCATGTCTCAGGGTGTACAACTCCCAACCAGGTGAAAATGTGATTTCTCTAATCAGAACAGAACCATATGGTTAACAGAGCATGATTTATATTTCCTATAATTGTAGCTAGTCCCTAATATTCTATTTCTGCTCCTAACAACAGCATGTTTTCAGTTCTGTACAAAATTAAAAATTGGATTCTTTGCTATATGGCACAAATGCTAAACAAAGCACCTCATTGATTCATCTTCTGCAATTCTCAAATCCCATTAAAAAAGGGCAAGAGCCTGAGAAAGAATAACTTTACAAAGATGGAGAAAATTCAGAAAAGATGATCTAAAAGTAGTGTATATTTTTTTAGTGGCTAAGGCAAGACGGAGAATGTGTAGTATCTCTGGAGGTTGTGAAACATGGTGGAGGGATCACTGCCAGAAGTCAGGAAGGAAATTTATGGTTCTAATTCATATGCTAACTTGCTATAAGACCTACAACAAATCATTTTCCATTTCTGGGACTTGGTTTCATTATCTGATAAATGAAGGGGGTGGTAATGATCAGTGCTCTTATAAGCTCCGTGGGTTGAAAAGTCTCAGAATCTCTGAAGGGCAAAATGTGTGTGCTTCACAAAGAAAAATTTAGGCAATAAGTATGAGCCTGTGAAGAATGTAGGCCTAGAGTGTGAGAATTTGATTAATGGAGGTACATTTTGAGAAGTTGCAGAAGATTAGAGGGTGACTCAATCTTCCAATAAAATTGGCAACAATTTTCTTACTTGAGTCTTGCCAATCTGAAATTCAGAGAATTGTGCCAGATATCTAATCTCTATATCTGTTTCTTTTCTGTTACACAACTCCACAGCTAGTCAGTTCCCACAGCATTTCTGGTACTTTTTTTTTCGGGGCGGGGGAAGTAAAGAGGGGGGACTTCGTGTATAGCTAGGGTAGGAGAATAGGGTAGAACCTACCTGAAATTCAGAGAAATAGCCATTTAAATATCTCATTAGTTTTGTGGGACAAACTGGTGAATTTTGGAATGCCAGAAGTACAGATGGAATGGGGATAGAGTTCCTGACTGATTAAATAATTGGATCCAACGAGCTGAATTTAATGGATCTGTATTCACTGAGATAGATCTCTAATGCAATATGTCAGGAGGCTCTGTCCTTGGCTTTGTCCTAATTCAACATTTTAATTGCTGACTTAAGTGAGGGCATAAATAATATACTGATCAAACACACAGATGGTGCAAAGCTGAGAGGGAGAGTTAATATATTTCATGACAGAAACAGAATCTAAAAAGCCATCTTTGATATGGACTTTTACTGTGCTTGACTAATGTGCATGGTGGGATAAAGAAGCAACTAAAGGTAAGTGGCAGAGGTTCTTTATCCATTACTAGAGGCCCGATGCATGAAATTCGTGTATTGGGGGGGGGTGTCCCTCAGCCCGGCCTGCACCCTCTCGCAGTCTGGGACCCTTCAGGGGATAGCCACCTGTCGGCTTAGGAGGAACGAGCCTAAGCCAACACTTGGAAATCCCTCTCACAGTCTGGGACCCCTCGCTCCTTACCACCCACCTGCTTGCTGCTCCTTACCACTCGGCTCTCTGCTCCTTAGTACTGTCACGGGGGCAGGAAAGGCTCCCGCCACTGCCACTGCACTCACCAGCTGTGAGCCCTATCGTTCTGTGTAGTTGTCTGTGGGCCAACTGCTCTCTTCCTTCTCACTTAGGGCGAAAAGCATGTGAGGGCAGAGTGCACTGTCATGGAACGCAGAGAGCTGCCCAGAGCTGAGGGGAGTGGCTGGGCCCACGGGGTGAGAGGTGGACACAGAGAATGCTATCTCACCCAATTGTGGGGCAGGTTTGCTGGCCTTCATCTGCCTGACCCCACCCAGGAAGGGACCAAGCAGGGTGTCTGCCTCTCCATTCTCCATCCTTCTATCTGTGACACCTGTCACCCTTGCCAGGCCTCCCCCAAAGTGAGTTCAGCTCAGTCCCTGAATGTAAAAGGGCACGGTGGGGGGGACGGGTTCCACTCCAGTGCCTCCTGATTCCCAGTGACAGGACCTGGTCTCAGGAAGGTGGCCACAGCTGCAGAATATAGATCTGTTTCAAAAGTTGGGAATAGAGACTTTTGTATGAGCCCCTATTCCAAAAGGTGGCAGTTTATTCACATCTTGGCAGACACCTTCAAGAGTAGCATAAGTGGGTAAAGTCACCCATTCTCTCGGAGGCACGTGGACAGAGCCAAGTCTCAGCTCTTCGCAGGACACTTTTTTTTTTTTCTAGCCTAAAGGGCAATAGTCTGTCTCCATTCTTATTCTTCAGGATTTTTTTCATCATCGTATAAAAGGATACATACATTGGGGGCAATCCTTCCGAGATACACTATTCCAGTTGCACCCATGTGACAACAACAGTGCCCCTCAGAGGGAGGGAGCCAACAGATGGGGAGCAGGGAATTCTGAAAACCATAGCTAAGGTTCAGAACACGGAAGAAGTCCTTGGTGTTCTGCTGAGAAACTTGGACTCCTTCCTCTGCGGTCAAACAACTGTCACACATCAGGCAGTCACTCAGAAATATCTTGGCATCGGCCAACTTATGGAATTCTCTTTTCTCCATTCTCCTGAGCCGGATTCCAGACACGTTGACTGTGGCATTCTCTTGGTCATCTTTTTCCCCCCAAAACGTTACAAAGTTTATATGAATGTAACATACAAAGATGCAGCCTCCTTTGTAGGAACAGGGAAGGAAGGGGCGGTTAAGTAAGGCACAGGGAGCTGCATCAAGCACCAGCTGTGGGAAGGGCCAAGGGGGAGAGGAGGTTGGTACTAGGGCCTAGGCCCTACAGATGTTGCTGGGGAAGTAGGGATCCCTCTGAGTGCCATGTTCTGAGGCTGAACTAATTGGTCAAGCTGAGGCAGAGGTGGATGGCCATATCAGCCATCTTTGGTGCTGTTTACCCTTTCCCACCCCAGCTCTGTTGTAAAACCCCAGAGCCCTGATTCCAAAGGCCCCACCCAGAGCAGAGGCCCTGGAAGGGGGTGAGATGATGTGAGTAGGGCAAGTTTGAAAGCCGATATGCCTGTGTGCTGAGGGATGGCTGGAGACAGTGGTGAGAGGTAGCAGGGGAAGGACTCTCATACATACCCTTCTGTGGGGGGCACAGGTGAAGGAGGCCAGGGGAGTAGGGTAGGGATGGGGCACCATGGCCTGAGCCTCTTAGGCACCCCTGTCTGTCCTCTGCAGTGTACACAGAGGAAAGGGGCTGCCTCTGAGAAGGGGCCAGGCCAGGCCAGGCCAGGTAACCATCTTGAGTTCTGGCTGAGGTGATGGTCCTCACCCTGAGATGCCTTCTAACTGGTGATGGACCCAGGCCTGACTCTGCTGCTGCTGCCGCTGGGACCGAGGCCTGACTCCCGCCACAGCCACCACCACCACCACCACCACCACCACCGCCGGGACCCAGGTGTTCGGTCGTCCGTCTGGTTGTGATGGCGCTAGGCTATTATTAGTATAGATAATTATTATTAATTATTATTTTACATCCAGTATAGTTAGGTCAGATAGTATCTTGGCAACAAAGTATGCGTGTGTGTGTGTGTGTGTGTGTGTGTGTGTGTGTGTGTGTTAAGCTTGTTTAGGTCGGGGTTATTTCACCAAATAGGAATTAGTCTCCTAAACTAGAGTGTTTGTTTTTGTTTGTTTGTTTGTTTTTTGCATTTCTTGCAGGGATTTCCCATTGCTTAATGATTTGGGGGAAATATTTTACAGTGTCAGATGATGGCATTGTCTCTACCAAAAACAATGAAATTCTCTAAATCAGTGTTTCTATTTAATGAATTACTCAAGATGAGAGCTTATTATGTCTAAAACACTGTACTGAGACTGGGGAAAAGCAAACATTCTTTCCTATAAGACCTTCAAGCATGTGTGTAGAGAAGACCAAATATTTACAAAAATTATTCCCATGCTACATGGTGATGAGTAATAAAGGCCAAATGAGAGGCACTGAAAATATAGCAGAAACCCTGGGAAAGGAAAGGGAGAAGTACTGATGTTACATGATTTGAGATGGCCAGATAAGTCCTTCTGGAGGAAGTGAGAACTTGGTCTTAATTCCAGTTAAATGATCGAGGAGTCCTGCAATATATATATTTCACCTTTCACACTTTCACACGTTGGGGTGCACTTAAGGCTTTGTGGAGCCTCGTAATACTTACTCAAGATGACATAGGAAAATGGAGAAAGGAAAAGTCACAGCATAGAACTATTTCCAAGCCTGTTTACCAGGCCTACTGTGAAGGCTAATTTTGGAGTATAGTATATTTTTCAGTTTGTTCCCTTTCTATAGAAATGTTCTGTGTCTCCAGCTGCTCTGTGCTGTGTCTCCAACTGCTCTGTTCTGCTAATCAGAGAATGAAGCTGAGAATACCACTTGGTTCTGGGACAGGGAGAAAAGATAAGATGACAGTTTGGGTATTGAAATAGACTAGGGCAGTGGTCGGCACGGCAAACTACGGCTTGCGAGCCACATGCGGCTCTTTGGCCCCTTGAGTGTGGCTCTTCCACAAAATACTGACTTCTGCGCATGGGCCACAAAGTTTCAATTGCACTCTACATGCGCGCCCGCATGTGGTATTTTGTGGAAGAACCACACTCAAGGGGCCAAAGAGCCGCATGTGGCTCGCAAGCCATAGTTTGCCGACCACTGGACTAGGGGATCTGTTCCCTAGTCAATCATGCCCTAGAGGCAGATCCTCAAGGACAAACAAGTCAACTGTGAGCCAACAGCTGCCAACAGTCTCTTCCCCAGAAATTTGAGGATAACCATAGCTATGTATGGGCAATATTGTGCATAGCAAGGTATTGTATTGTCAGGCAGGGCAAGCCCCATGCCTGCAAAACCTTTTGCGTCAATGAAAATTGTATCTTCTTGAAAATGTTGATGAGCCCTGAAATAAGTAGTAGTTAGTGCATTTTAAGAAACTAAGTACTAAATATGTTCTAACCAAGGAAGTATTTTTGGAAGGATCATGGCTACGAGTTCCCAAACCTGTGTGAGCACTCTATTTCACAGTTTCAGATTTTCAGGATCTCCCATGCTTGATACTATAGGCCTAGCCCCTTAACCCCAACTACTGGCAATCTCATACTTAACTTTCTCCTTTGCCCTAGTGGAAATAGTCTGGAACAGAATCCATAAATGTGGGTTTGAGTTTGGTTTTATCACATGTCTCCAGTTTTCCCATCTAAAAATGAGTGCCTAGCTCATAGTGTTTAATTGTGGTGGTTGTGTGTGTGTGTGTGTGTGTTTTAATAAAATTGAATGTGGAGGTTAATGGGCTGCACAGATTATGAGATGAAGATGTTATTATTTAAACTCTATTGTGGAGGCTGGTAACATTTGGAAACTGCTCTTTCTTGAATAATCAGCCTAAAAACAAACTAACAAAAAACTTGTTTCCAGATTAAAAGTCCTCACCCTCAGGGAAAGCCCTACTTTTGTTTAGTGTCTGTTGTGTATGTTCTCTCTCCCTGCCTGCCTCTTTACCTCATGGACTCATGGATGCACAAAGAAATTTCAAATTTCATGGAATCATATCCTGAAGACTCTTACTCTATCTTGAACTTTAAATTTTAATCTATTTTAATTACATATGTATGTTTATTTATGTATAATCTGCCTCCTTTCATAGAAGATTTGAGGCAGCCAAGCTTTAACTTGTTCCAAACCTTAGGTGGTGTTCAAACCAACAAAGAATATATTCTTCAAGTCTTCCAAAGGAAAACAAAAAGTTGCCAATTTATACAGCAAAAATAGAAGTATCATTTTTTCCAAATTACACAAAAAGTTATTAGCAGCAGTGATTCAGATATTTCCTATGAAATATACTGTGAGCAAATTAATTACAGACCCATGTAGATTGAACAGTTTACCCACAGCTTCCAGCTAAATATATCACACGGAATAAGAGATACAAACAAAATTTTGTCCTGTTGACATTTGGCTACACAGATCACTGTGGGAGAGACTCTGGTTGGTTTCTCCACCATCATGTAAGTATAACATCTATTTTTTAAAAAGTCTGCCTTTTTTTAAAAAAGCATTGAGCATGTCTGTAACTAATTCTTATAAGCATGTATACAGGGTTAGTTGGGAAGAAAAATATGTAACTAAATTGCCAACATATGGGAACATGATTTTGCCTTACATTTTTGTACTCCAGTGAACACTTAACTCTTGTTAATTACCATTGCTGGTTAACAGATTTTCATGTGTGTGCATTTTTGTGTTCTTTCTGATTGGACTCTAAATTCATTGAGGGTAGGATGTCATGTCTTTACCTTGCATGTCCCTATCATTTGTTCTGTATTTACTGCTGATTAAAGGCTGTATTTCCTTATTTGGAAAATCTAAATAGTACAGTCATTCCTACAACCTCTGGCCAAAGTTATAATCTAGAGTTTATGGTATATTTTGTTTTGTTTGGATAATCTGACTTTAAAATATATTAACGTGTCCTCATAAAATGACCGTAAGCATTTCCTGTTTTTCTGTAAGGACTCCCATGATTCAACTTGACAACTATAAACAGCATAGATGTACCTAATCAGATTTCAGATTGCTTTTGATAAAAGTTAAACTTGCATATTTTTGCTTTGGTGTAGTTGGGAGTCACTTACTTCTACATCTGTCTGAGGTGACATGTGACTTGACATTTGCACGCATTTACTTACACAAGTGTCTTTGAAGTGGTATTCCTGGCCCAGATAAGGAAAGATGGTTGTCTATAGAATTCTGAGCAGCAGTAGTCTGACTCAATTTCCTGTTTTAATGCAGTTCCCTCTGAGTTAAGGAATTCCATGTTTGTTGTAGAAAGGCATGCAATGTTATGACTTTCTGTGCTGGGAAGAAGCTTCTGGTTTGTGTTTGTTTGTTTTGTTTCTTTGTTTGATTTGTAAACAAGTTATCTGGCCTTGCCTCCAAAATGAACAAGGGAGGGAAGGGGATAAGAGAAATGTAAGTATGGTTGATGGAAAGTATCCCAGACATGACTTGCCCAAGTTTGTCTTTTGTATGCCTACTCCTTTTGAACAAAGTGAGAAAAGATAATTTTTTTGAACATTTATTTACCTTTTCATTATCTTTATTTTTTAACCTTCCTGCCTTTAAGTATTTCAGATTGTACTCAGTGCTCTCATCTTTATTCCATTTATAAGCTCCTTGATGTGAGTCCATGTCTTTTCATTTGTCTATGGCCACCACCTTAACATTACCTTGTACATAATAGGTACTTTATACGTGTTTTTTAAATTTATACTGCATTGCAATTCTCTTTTCCCCTCCTTAGTACACTTGTAATTTATACAATCAGTTAAGGAATTCTTTCTTCAAGTTAGAACTTATGCCATAACAGGGATCTTTACTGCTTTTACCCAAATTAGATACTGATAAAATGTAGTGCACTATTGTATATTGGAGAGAGAGAGAGAGAGAGAGAGAGAGAGAGAGAGAGAGAGAGAGAGAGAGAGAGAGATTTTAGAAAAGGGGAACCTTTTGATCAAGTCTTCAATCAGATCACATGGGTTGTCACCAGAGATACCAAAAAGCTTCTGAAACACCACTAAATGGAATTTCAGGCACTGATATGTAGGGGTGAGAGAGGCGTGGAGGAAGTCAATGGGGGGAATATAGGAGGGCACCTGTAATACTCTCAACAATAAAGATAAAAAATAAAAACTATATATGAAGTAATATATATAAAAAATATGGGCAGAGTATCTGAATAGACATTTTTCCAAAGAAGACATACAGAAGGCCAACAGGTCCATGAAAAGATGGTCAACATCACTAATTATTAGGGAAATGCAAATCAAAACCACAATGAGCTATTTCACACCTGTTAAAGTAGCTATTGCCAAAAAAAAAAAAAAAACCCCACAAGAAATAAGTGTTGATGAGGATGTGGAGAAAAGTGAACTCTCATGCACTGTTGGTAGTAATGTAAATTATGCAACCACTATGGATAACAGTGTAGAGATTCCTCAAAAAGTAAACTATTTAATAGACAGAAATTCTGCTTCTGGGTTTATCCAAAATAGACAAAAAACACTAACTCAAAAAGTTGTCTACACACTTATGTTCATTGCCACATTATTTATAATAGCCAAGACATGGAAGCAACCTAAATATCCACCAATGGATGAATGGATAAAAAATAATGAACAATTAGCATACACCATATATAATACATAATTTTCAATTTGCTGCATAATTGTTTGCTTTTGTTTAACATTGAAAGTCAATACCATGAATAGGGCCATAAAACTTCTAAAATAACAGTATCTCAGTCTGGGTCATTTTGGAGGAATTTTGGGGTATACACTACACACAAATACTTAAATAGGAGGAAATCTTGCTATTTGTGACAGCATGAATGGACTTTTAGTGCATTATGCTAAGTGAAATAAACCAAAGACAAATACTGAATGATGCTACTTATATTTATTGATTTTTTCTTAGAGAGAGAGAGAGAGAGAGAGAGAGAGAGAGAAACATCTATTGGCCATCTCCCATATGTTCCCCAATCTTGGATCCAGCCCACAACCTGGGTATGTGCCCTGACCAGGAATCAAACCTGCCACCTTTTGATATATGGAAGTCACCACTGATTCAGGTTTTTTTTTTTTGTTTTTTGTTTGTTTGTTTGTTTGTTTTGTGTGTGTGTGTGAGAAGGGTTCAAGGGTGATTTCTTTCCTGAGTTCTTGTCCAGATGGATTTGAAGAATGAAGTCACATACAAAAGGTGGTATATGAGAAGTACAGAAACTTTATTGCAAACAGATTCTACATCTAAAACTTTTAAGTCTAAATTCCTAATTCTATGACTCTTTATCTCCTGGCTAAGGAGAAATAGAGGGTTCCCCTAAAGAGGGTGGCCACTGCTCTCTTTGTCTTAAGGTATTATATAACCTGGAGACCCTTTCCCTTAATCTAGGACCCCTGTGTTTTCCTCATTGGTCACTCTTCTACATAGTACCAGGTTCAAAGGCCAAAGCCCATGTGGTGCCCCTCTCTTTCTTTCCCCTGATTTTGCAACATTCCTCTATCCTCTGTGAAAATGTTTCCTTTTCCCCTGATATCTTGTGACTTTTCCTTATCCTCTGTGAATGTATGTCTTTCTCCCCGCTTATCCTGTGGCATTTCTCTATCCTTCACATATCCATCTTATCAGTTCAGGTTGGAGTTGCTTTTTATCTGCCTTATGGATTTCTCCCAGTTGTCCTGGCCAGAAATATTTTATTACCCCTTATGGCTCTCCCTGTTGCTCAGGTCAGGGCTGTTTTTGATCTAACTTATGGCTGCTTTAATTGTTCAGCCCAAGATGCCTCTATCCTCTCTGGACCCCCACCCTTCCTGTCTATCTGATTAAACTAGCCAGCTAACCCTTATCACCACCTTTCCATGTAAAGGATTATGTTCCAAAGAGCTGTTCCACGATGGCCAGGGCTCTCACTTACATTTAGAAACTTACAAAAAATACTGAGTTCATAGAACAAATTGGTGGTTGCCAGTGGCAATTGGGGGATAGGCAAAATTAATAAAGATGATCAAAAGATACAAACTTCCAGTTATAAAATAAAGAAGTCCTGGGGATATACGGTACAACATGGTGTCTATCTAATCTAATAAAAGAGAAAATGCAAATTGACCATACCCCCACTACGCCACAAGCCATGCCCACAAACCACACCCACAAACCCATGCCCACCAGCCAATCAGGAGCAAATATGCAAATTAACCAACTAAGATGGCCACGGCCAAGGAGCTGGAGCAAGCAGGAGGCTTAGGTTGTCCCTGGCAATGGGGGAAGACAAGCTTCCTGCCTGCCCTGTTGGCCCTGAGCTCCGCTCAAGGCTACAAAGTTTCAATTATAGAAGATCAATAAATCCCAGATACCTGCTTCCAGCCTGGGGTGTGGCCAGCCTGAAAACGGCCACCAGCCCCTCACCCAGGCTGGCCAGGCATCCCAGTAGGACCCCCCACCCTGAAGGGGGTGTAACCAGCCTGGAAACGCCCCTCAGTCCCTCACCCAGGCTGACCAGGCAACCCAGCAGGACGCCCCCACCCTGAAGGGGCTGTGGCCAGCCTGAACACAGCCCTCAGCCCCTCACCCAGGCTTGCCAAACCCCCATGGGGTGAAGGTCCCTGCTGGGGGGCTTGGCCAGGCTGCAAACAGCCATTAGCCCTTCACCCAGGCTGGCCAGGCACCCCAGCAGGACCCCCACCCTGATCCAGGACACCCTTCAGGGCAAATCAGCCGAACACCACCTGTGCACCAGGCCTCTATCCTATATAATAAAAAGGTAATATGCAAATTGACCCTAACAGCAGAACCACTGGGAATGACAGGTCACTATGACAGGTCACTATGACACACACCACCAGGGGGCAGATGCTTAATGCAGGAGCTGCCCCCTGGTGGTCAGTGCGCTCCCACAGGAGGAGCTCTGCTCAGCTACAAGCCAGGCTGCCAGCTGCCAGCACAGTGGTGGTGGCAGGAGCCTCTCCCGCCTCCTCAGCAGCGCTAAGGATGTCTGACTGCAGCTTAGGCCTGCCTGCTCCCCCCTGGCAAGTGGACATCCCCCAAGGGCTCCCAGGCTGCCAGAGGGATGTCTGACTGCCAGCTTAGGCCCAATTCCCCAGGGAGCTGACCTAAACCAGCAGGTGGTCATCCCCCAAGGGGTCCCAGACTCTGAGAGGGCAAAGGCCAGGATGAGGGAATCCCAAGTGCACAAATTTTTGTGCACTGGGCCTCTAGTATAAAAATAAAAATGAAAAAGTGAAGTGTTGTTCCTTTGGCTGGCTTAAGATCCCAATCTCTGTACTGTACTGTTTCTCAGGTTCCTGTTGCTGGGACTGAAGGCCTCTCTGTAGGCCAGTCTCTTTGGACTCTCATGGACTATATATATATATATATATATATATATATATATATATATATATATGTATTTTAAATCCTTTGTACCATTCAGGGTGGAATCTGGGTGTGGCTGTATTGGTTGCCTGGAGACTGGAGGGAGGGGCTATCTTTTCAGGACAAAATGGCTGCCCAGGTCCTGAGCTCAGGTATGACTCAGTGCCAGACTCACTGCCACTTCTCCTGGACCCACACCTCTTCCCAGATTCCACAATTCTGCACCTTTTCCCGCACTTCAGCCATGGGTAAGTGTCTGTATCCAAAAGGTCCTATGAACTAGGTTCAGTAAAGAAAGGCACAGGCCATAGAGAGAGGAAAGACTACACCTCTGCGAGCTCCTCTCCTGCCAGCACTGCATGGTCTGGTCAGCCCTTCAGTCTTCCCTTTCTGGGTTCAGCCTTTCATGACTGTGCACCCAGATCTAGAATCCCCTGCCTCCAGCAGTCCTGCTGACCTCCTTTCCACAGTCAGATGCTGTGCCTGTCCCAAGGGATGCAGCTTGGTGCTGTGTGGATTCCCACTGACCCTCTGGGCTCAGAAGTCTGGCAGACTCTTCTGCCAAGTTCTTTGATTTTACCTTTCTCCAGGCATCCTCTGCTCTTCCAGGCTGCAAACTGTCTCCCAGCTGAGTCTCCTTTGCCACTTTGGGTTGGATGTTATTTGTTTCAGTTTCTCATTCTATTTGCTCCGGGACAAGGCTTGGGGCACATCTGTCTATTCTGCTGCCATTTTGTCTCTCTAATTAATTCCCTTTCAATGTGCATGCATTTGTGCAATGGGACACTGGTAAGAGATATAAACTGCTATGTAGCTTTATTTTTAAGTAAAAGTTCCCTCACAATACATCTCTTCAGCTTTTGCATCAACTCAGAATCTCCAATTTGTTATATAGAACATTACAAATAGCTAAGTTAAAGTTGACATTAATTATCTCCTCACCAACATTTCTAAGTAAGTTAATGAAAGAGAAGATCAGAGAGGGTCAGGGAGGGGAAGAAGAAGGGAAGGAGAGAAAGCAGGGACAGAAGGAAGGGTGACATATTACTTGAATTGTGCCTTCAATGTCTCATGAGAAGGTTCAATACATCAATGATGTTTTAAATATATACGTCACACAAGGCTCATGTTAGTGGTATGGAGTTCAACATTGTAGATGATATAAAAGACAGTACAGATGAGCAGGGAGACTATTCCAGGCATGCTACTTATCAAATGTGAAGCATCCCAGTGTGAGGAATTATTTTGTGGCTGTAGAAGAACTAGTTAGTAACTCTGGCAAGTGCTTCTACTTAGAGGAAAGGAGAAAACTTTCTTTTAATTTGTTCATTTCAAAAAAATAAACTTTATTGTAAAAATGCCCATTTCTTTTTTAAAATATATAATTTTATTGATTTTAGAGAGAGAGGAAAGGAGAGAAACATTGATGTGAGAAAAATTGATTAGTTGCCTCCCATACCCATCCCGACAGGACCAAACCCACAACCTGCGCATGTGCCCCAACTGAGAATAGAACCGGTAACACTTCAGTGCATGGAATAGTGCTCAACCGAGGCTCACCAACCAGGGTTCCATATTTTTTTTAGTGCATCAAACAAGAAGGATCTTAGCCTTTCTCTATCAAACAGCTGTCCAAAGTGCTTTCCTGTGACACTTATATGTACATCTATCTGAGCAGGAAAATTTCATTGCTTAAGCTGAATAATCAGAAGAGTAAAATGAGACATAACTAGGGACATCAATCTATGTATAGAAAACATTGAAATAGAATATGGGCACTCCTGTTTGACATAGTACTGGAAGGGCTAGCCATAGCAATTAGACAAGAAGAAGAAATAAAAGGTATCCAAATTGGAGAAGGAGACATAAAACTCTCATTATTCTCAAATGACATTGTATTGTAAACAGAAAACCCTAAAGACTCCATCAAAAAATTATTAGACTTAATAAATGAGTTTCTCTTGGGCCAACATCTTGGGGAGGCAGCAGCACATCCCTGCTCTCCTAGTCCCACAATGTTGCCCAAGGACCACAAGAAGAAAAAAGATGTTGGAAAGTCTGCCAAGAAAGGCAAAGACCCTGTGAACAAGTCGGGGGCCAGGCCAAAAAGAAGTGGTTTAAAGGCAAAGTTCAGGACAAGCTCAATAATCTGGTCTTGTTTGACAAAGCTACATACGACAAGCTCTGTAAGGAAGTTCCCAACTACAAGCTTATAGCCCCAGCAGTGGTCTCTGAGAGGCTGAAGATTCGTGGCTCCTTGTCCAGGGCAGCCCTTCAGGAGCTCCTTAGTAAAGGACTTATTAAACTAGTCTCAAAGCACAGAGCTCAAGTGATTTACACCAGAAACACCAAGGGTGGGGACACCCCAGCTGCTGGAGAAGATGCATGAACAACAGATCACACCGCCTGTACATTTTGAAAAATAAACCTTTATTAAATAATAAAAAAAAGAATTCAGCAATGTAGCATGATACAAAATTAACGCCGAGAAATTCATGGCATTTTTACACACAAATAGTGAACTTAGAGGAAGAGAGATTTAAAAAAATATCCCATTTACCATCACACCAAAATAATTAAGATACCTAGGAATACTTAACTAAGGAGGTAAAAGACCTGTACGTGGAAAACTACAGGACACTGAAAAAAGAGACAGAGGAAGACATAAACAGATGGAAGAACATACTGTGTTCATGATTGGTAGAATCAACATCATTAAAATGTCCATACTACCCAAAGAAATCTATAGATTCAATGCACTCCCCATTAGAATACCAATGGCATATTTTACAGATCTAGAACAAACTCTCCAAAAATTCATCTGGAATAAAAAAAAGACCCCGAATAGCTGCGGCGATCCTGAGAAAGAAGAACAAAGTAGGAGGGCACTCAATACCAGATATCAAGCTGTATTACAAAGCCACTGTTCTCAAAACTGCCTGGTACTGGAACAAGAATGGACATATAGATCAATGGAATAGAATAGAGAACCCAGAAATCGACCCAAACCAATATGCTCAATTAATATTTGACAAAGGAGGCAAGAACATACAATGGAGTCAAGACAGTCTCTTCAATAAATGATGTTGGGAAAATTGGACAGATACATGCAAAAAAAAAAAAAAAGGAAACTAGACCAGCAACTTACACTATACACAAAAATAAACTCAAAATGGATAAAGGACTTAAACATAAGACTGGAAACCATAAAAATATTAGAGGAATCCACAGGCAGTAAAATCTCAGAAATATGCCGAAGCAATATCTTTACAGATACAGCTCCTAGGGTAATGGAAACTAAAGAGAAAATCAACAAATGGGACTATATCAAAATAAAAAGCTTCTATACAGCAAAAGAAACCATCAACAAAACAAAAATAAAGCCCACTGCATGGGAGAACATATTTGCCAATGTTATCACCAATAAAGATTTAATCTCCAACATTTACAAGGAACCCATGCAACTTAACAAAAGAAGATAAGCAACCCAATCAAAATATGGGCAACTGACCTAAACAAATACTTTTTGAAAGAGGACATAAAGAAGGCCAAGAGACATATGAAAACATGCTCAAAGTCACTAGTCATCTGAGAGATGCAAATCAAAACGACAATGTGGTATCATCTCACACCTGTCAGAATGGCTATCATCAACAAATCAACAAACGACAAGTGCTGGCGAGGATGCCGAGAAAAAGGACCCTATTGCAATGCTGGTGGGAATGCAGACTGGTGCAGCCACTGTAGAGAACAGTATGGAGTTTCCTCAAAAAACTGAAAATGGAACTTCCATTTGACCCAGTGATCCCACTTCTAGGAATATATCCCAAGAAACTAGAAACACCAATTAGAAAGGATATATGCACCTAAGTGCCCATCAGTAGATGAGTGGATTAAAAAACTGTGGTACATCTACACATGGAATACTACACTGCGGTTAAATAGGAGTTCTTACCATTTGCAACAGCATGGATGGAACTGGAGAGCATTATGCTAAGTGAAATAAGCCAGTCAGAGAAAGATAAATATCACATAATCTCACTCATTTGTGGAATATAAGGAACAACATAAACTGATGAACAAAAATAGATCCAGAGACAGAGAATTATTGGTCAGACTGTCAAACATCAGAGGGAAGGTAGGGAAGGGCAGGGGTAAGGGGATGAGAACAACCAAAGGACTTGTATGCATGCATATAAGCCTAACCAATGGACACAGACACCAGGGGGGTGAGGGCATGTGTGGGGGGAAGTTTTGGGGGCAGTGGTTGGAAAAGGACACATATGTAATACCTTAATCAATAAATAAAAAAAGATCCCTCCCCAAAGAAATAGAATATGGATTTTGCCTTTGTTTTATTAAATTATATTATATTATATTATATTATATTATATTATTTATTTATTTATTTATTAAATTTATCTTTATTGTTGACAGTATTACAGATATCCCATTCCCCCTTATTGACATCTTCCTCCTTACTGAGGCCTCCTCCCTAGGCCTTCACCTCACTATTGTCTCTGTGAATAGGTTATGAATATATGCATAGAAGTTCTTTGGTTAATCTCTTCCTCCTTCCTTTGGGAATCCTCAGTCTGTTGCAGTGTCCATGTCTCTGGACCTATTTTGTTTGTCAGTTAATTTTGTTCATTAGATTCCATATAAAACTTAGACCATGTGATTTTGTGTTTCTGTGACTGGCTTATTTCGCTTAGCACAATACTCTCCAGGTTCTTCCATGTTGTCTCCAAGGGTAAGAGATCCTTCTTTTTTATAGCTTCATGGTATTTCATTGTGTAAATGCACCACAGCTTTTTATCCATTCATCTGCTGATGGGCACTTGGGCTGTTTCCAGATTTGGCTATTGTAAAGTGTGCTGTAATAAATATAGTGGTGCAAATATTTTTTTTTCTGATTGGTGATTCAGGATTCTTAGGATATATTCCTAGAAGTGAGATCACTGGGAGTTCCATTTTTAATTTTTTTGAGGAAACTCCATACTGTTTTCCACAATGGTTGCACCAGCCTACATTCCCACCAGCATTGTACAGGGTTCGTTTTTCTCCATATCCTCCCTAGCACTTGTCATTTGTTGATTTGTTGATGTAGCCATTCTGACAGGTGTGAGATGGTACCTTATTGTTGTTTTGATTTGCATCTCTCTGATGATTTTGTGCTTTTTTTCATATGTCTCTTGGCCTTCTGTATGTCCTCTTTTGAGAAGTGTCTATTTAGGTCCTTTTCCCATTTTAAAAAAATCTTTATTGTTCAGATTATTACAGATGCTCCTCTTCCCCCCCCCATAGCTCCCCTACAGCCAGTTCCTACCCCCCCATGCCCTCGCTCCCCCCACTGTCCTAATCCATAGGTGTAAGATTTTTGTTCAATCTCTTCCCACACCCCCATACCTCCTTCCCTCCAAGAATTGTCAGTCTGCTCCCTTTCTATGTCCCTTATTCTATTACATTCACCAGATTATTCTGTTTGTCAGATTTTTTATTCATTTAATTTTTGGAGTCACTTGTTGATATGTATTTGTTTCACTTTGTTTTTCATAATTTTTTACCTTTACCTTTTTCTTCTTCTTCCTCTTTTTAAAGAATATCCTTCAGCATTTCATATAATACTGGTTTGGTGGTGATGAACTCCTTTAGCTTTTTCTTGTATGTGAAACTCTTTATCTGACCTTCAATTCTAAATGATAGCTTTGCTGGGTAGAGTAATATTGGTTGTAGGTTTTTGCTATTCATCACTTTGAATATTTCTTTTTTTTAATTTAATTTAATTTTATTTTTTATTTGTCCCATTTCCCTTAGTCCAATCATAGAAGAAGTGTAGCTGGGGTTTCAGTAAAGCTAGAAGAAAAGATAGTATCCAGTGTTTCCTTTCCATTTTGGAGACAGGTTCAGGACAGCAGCAGGCTAGTTGCAGTCCATTATGCAGAAGAGTGCCAGGAGGCACTCACTCAAGTGTGAGCAGTGAGGCAAGCATGCCAAGAGGAACCAAGACCCCAAGAGCAGAAGAGAGCGAGTTTCTTTGTTCAGGAAATTGGGTATCCCAGATTTCCACTTCCTTGCAGTGGGCATGCCCATTAGGGCCAATGTCCTCTGTTCCCAGGTGTGACTGACAGCAAAGCACCTTCCCTAGTTGCTGGGGTCCAACCCCAGCAAGTCCAGGGGTCCCCAAAGGTGTGGACGGAGTCGGTGAAGAAGGAATGACACAGAGGCAGCGTTCAGTTGATCAGCAGCCTAGCCAGCATCTCTAGCCAAGTTCTGGTTAGGATCTCCACCCAAGTTCTATCTAGGATCTCCAGACAAGTTCTGTGTCTAGGTTATCCAGCCAAGTTCTGTCACCAGGTTCTCTAGCCAGGTTCTCCAGCCAGGTTCTATCCAGGTTCTCCTGCCAAGTTCTGTTGCCAGGTTCTGTCCAGGTTCTGTTGCCATGTTCTCTCACTAGGTTTTCCAGCCAGGTTCTGTCCAGGTTCTCCTGCCAGGTTCTGTAGCCAGGTTCTGTCCAGGGTCTTTTGCCAGGTTCAGTCACAAGGTTCTAGTCAGGTTCTCTTGCCAATTTCTGTAGTCAGGTTCAGTCCAGGATCTTTTGCCATGTTCTCTCGCTAGGTTCTGTCTCTAGGTTCTGTGGCCAGTTTCTGTCCAGGATCTTTTGCCATGTTCTCTCCAGCGAAGTTCTTCTGTCTCTAGGTTCTGTGTAGGTTCTGTGTCCACTTTGAATATTTCTTGTCACTCCCTTCTGGCCTGCATAGTTTCTGTTTAGAAATCAGCTGACAGTCATATGGGTACTCACTTGTAGGTAACTAACTGGTTTTCTCTTGCTGATTTTAAGATTCTCTTTTTGTCTTTTGCCCTCGGCATTTTAATTATGATGTGTCTTGGTGTGGTCCTCTTTGGATTCCTCTTGTTTGGGGTTCCCTGTGCTTCCTGGACATGTAAGTCTATTTCTTTCACCAGGTAGGGGAAGTTTTCTGTCATTATTTCTTCAAATAGGTTTTCAATATCTTGCTCTCTCTCTACTTATGGCACCCCCATAATTCAGATGTTGGTACTCTTGAAGTTGTCCCAGAGGTTCCTTACACTATTTTCATATTTGTGGATTATTTTTTTCTTTTCGTTCTTCCAGTTGGGTGTTTTTTGCTTCCTCGCATTTTAAATCTTTGACTTGATTCTTGGGATTCTCTAGTCTACTGTTGAATCTCTGTGTATTATTCTTTATTTCAGTCAGTGTATGATTAATTTCTGACTGGTCCTTTTCTATTTTTTTGGCATTCTCACTAAGATCCTTGATGGTCTCACAAAGTTCCTTGGAGGTTTCTAGAAGATTCTTGAGTAACCTTATAACTGTGATTTTGACCTCTATTTCCAGTATTTTGGTTTCTTCCATTTTTTTCATTTGTGACACTTTTCTTTGTCTCTGAATTTTGGCTGCCTCACTGTGTTAATAGAATGGCCTTGTGTAGTAGGTGTCCTATAGGGCCCAGTGGCTCAGCCTCCCCAATCACCTAAGGTGGACACTCTTGGTACACCCCTTTGTGGGCTGTGTGCACAGTTTTGCTGTAGTTAAGCCTTGATTGCTGTTGGTATCACTGGGAGGAATTGACCTCCAGGCCAATGGGCTGTGAGGACCAGTTGTGTCTACAATGGGAGAACTGCTGTCCTGGAGACACCCTTATGGGGCAGGACTTGCTTCAGTGGGGATTTGGTGCTCACTGAGTCTGCCCCTTGAGTGTGTTGCTTATGGATGTGAAGAGTTGTAATCTGATATGGTCTCACACTGACCACTGGGTACACTGGCTCTTTGATCTCCAAGGAGGTGCAAAGTCTGCAACTGCCTGTGGCCATCCAGCTGGAGCCACAGAATGAGCTGCAGATTCCTCCTCTTTGTTTGGGGTTTGGAAGTGCCCAGAAGTGTCCTAGCAGTGAAGCAAGGCAAGCTGCTGCTGCCACCGGGCATTGGGCCTTCTTTTGGAAGCTTTGGGGCTCTCTGACCCAGCTGTTGCCTGTTTGACAGGTTTTGGGATGTGAATTATGCCAGTCAAAAAAGGTCAAATATTTATTATTCTACTATTCTCTACTGATATAAAAACTCAGAGAGACAAAAATTAGTATAATGATTACCAAGGCTTGGTGGGAGTGGAGAATAGGGAGTTACTATTTAATGGATACAGATTTTAAGTTTATGATAAAGAAAAATTTCTAGAAGTGTATAGTGGTGATAGTGGCATAACAACGTAATTGCACTTAATGCCATTGACCTATAGACATAAGAATCTGCAAGTCTTTCTATTATTTAAATCCAGTTGAATTTTATTATGCTATGAGAATATAAAATTATCCTATCTAATAATAGAGAAACATGGTAATTAACTGTAACTTTGCTACCCTTCCCATTGGCTAATCAGGGCGATATGCAAATTAACTGCCAACCAAGATGGGGGCCGGCAGCCAGGCAGCTGAAGCGAACAGGAGGCTTGCTTGCTCCAGTGTAGGAGGAAGCCAAGGTTCCCCGTCTGCCACTGCCGGCCTCTGACATTGCACTCTAAGAAACAATGTTTCAATTATAGAAGCTAAACACCACAGAAACCTTCTTTCAGCCAGCTGGGCCTCAGAGCTGGAGCTTAAACAGTGTTTCAATTTAGAAGCCAAACAAACCTAGATCAGCAGCCGAAGTCGCAGAGCTGAAGCCAAGCCTCAGAGCTAAAGCCGGCTCTCAGTTCCAGTGACAGCCATAGAAGGTAAATAAATCCCAGAATAAAAAAAAAAAAAGGAGAGGTTGGGAGCTTCAGTCACCCACCAGCCTGAAAACGGCCCTCAGCCCCTCACCCAGACTGGCCAGGCACCCCTGTGGGGATGCCCACCCTGAAGGGGGTGTGACCAGCTGCAAACAGCCATCATCTCCTCATCCAGGCTGGCCAGGCACCCAAGCGGGACCCCCACCCTGATCCGGGACACCCTTCAGGGCAAACCAGCCGGCCCCCACAAGTGCACCAGGCCTCTATCCTATATAATAAAAGGGTAATATGCCTCCCAGTTCTGGGATCAGTGGAGCAGCGAGGCCTTCCGAACCTGGGATCAGCAGAGCTGCGAGGCCTCCTAGCACCGGGATCAGCTGAGCAGCGAGGCCTCACTGCCCCAGTGTCAAGCGGAGCTGCGAGGCCTCCCAGCACTGGGATCAGCGGAACCTCGAGGCCTCCTGGCCCCTGGAGCAGCGTGACAGGGGGCAGCGCCCAAACCCCCTGATAGCCCTGCGGCTCTGTGGGTGACAGGGGGCGGGGCCACAACCTCCTTATCGTCCCTGCTCTGTTTGTGACAGGGGAAGGCGCCCCAACCCCCTTATCGGCCCTGCTCTGTGCCTGATAGGGGGGAGCTCCCCAATCCCCTGATCGGCCCTGCTCTGTGTGTGACAGGGTGCGGCGCCCCAACGCCCCCATGGGCCCTGCTCTGTGTGTGATGGGGTAGAGCCACAACCTCCCCATCGGCCCTGCCCTGAGTGTGACAGGTAGGAGTGCCACAATCCCCTGATTGGCCCTGCTCTGTGGGTGATAGGGGGTGGCACCCGAACCCCCTGCTCGGCCCTGCTCTGTGTGTGACAGGGGGCAGTGCCCCAACTCCCCTATCGGCCCTACTCTGTGCATGACAGGGAGGAGCTCCCCAGCCCCCTGATGGGCCCTGCTCTGTGCATGACAGGGGGGAGCTCCCCAAACCCCTGCTTGGCCCTGCTCTGTGCATGACAGGGGGCAGTGCCCCAACTCCCCAATCGGCCCTGCTCTGAGCCCGACCAGGGGCTGCACCTAGGGATTGGGCCTGCCCTCTGCCACCCAGGAGCAGGCCTAAGCCAGCAGGTCGTTATCTCCCGAGGGGTCCCAGACTGTGAGAGGGCACAAGTGGGGCTGAGGGACACACACCCCTCCCACCAGTGCACAAATTTTTGTGTACTGGGCCTCTAGTAAATTATATTTTTCAAATTTGTTAAGTGTGTTTTTACTTTATCTTTTATAGCCTTTTTTAGGTTTAAGCATAACTGAACAGAAGGTACAGAATTTCTGATATACACTCTGCTCCATCATATGCACAATCTCCCCCAAAATAAAAATCCTGCATCAGACTGGTACATTTGTTACAATCAATAAACATATCACTATTACCAGAAGTCCATAGTTTACATTCTTTTTTTAAAAAAATATATTTTATTGATTTTTTACAGAGAGGAAGGGAGAGAGATAGTTAGAAACATCAATGAGAGAGAAACATTGATCGGCTGCCTCCTTCACATCCCCTTTCAGTCCGCAGGCCGATGCTCTATCCACTGAGCCAAACTGGTTTCGGCAAACATTCTTGTTCTTGTATATTCTATGGGATTTTACAGATGTATAAATGATATATCCATTATTAGATTACTAGAGGCCCAGTGCATGAAATTCAGGCCCGGGGGGGCGGGGGTTCCATCAGCCAAGCCTGCACCCTTTCCAATCCAGGATCCCTTGGGGGATGTCCGACTGCCGGATGTCCAAACCCTGTGGGATCAGGCCTAAACGGGCAGTCGGACATCCCTCCCACAATCCGGGACTGCTGGCTCCCAACCGCTTGCCTGCCCGCCTGCCTGCCTGATTGCCCCTAACAACTTCTGCGTGCCAGCCTGATCACCCCCTAACCACGCTCCTGCCAGCCTGATCGATGCCTAACTGCTCCCTTGCTGTCCCAATTGCCCCCAACTGCCCTCCCCTGCAGGCCTGGTCACTCCCAACTGCCCTCCCCTGCAGGCCTGGTCTCCCAACTGCCCTCCCCTGCTGGCCTGATTGCCCACAGTGCCCTCCCCTGCCGGCCATATTGTGGCTGTGGGCACCGCCATCTTTGAGGGTGGGGCAGTCAATTAGCATATTCCCTCCTTATTGGCTGTGGATGCTGCCATCTTTGAGGGCGGGGCAGTCAATTAGTATATTTCCTCCTTATTGGCTGTGGGCACCGCCATCTTTGTGACAGCATGAGGGTCAATTAACATATTCCCTCTGTATTAGATAGGATTATACAGAATGTCTTCACTGTCATAGAAATTCTCTGTGTACAACCTATTTCCCACAAACCCTGGCAATCACTGATTCTTTAACTGTCTCCAGTTTTCTTTTCTATAATCTTATATAGTTGGATGCATATAGTATGCAGTCTTTATCTAGTCTTTTCAGATTAACTACTTGCATTTAATATTATGCATTTAAGATTTTTCCATGGCTTCATGACTTTATAACTCATTTTTTAGTACTGTATAATATTCCACTGTCCACATGTACCACCAGTTATCTATTCACCGTTTAAAAAAAATCTTGGTTGCTTCCAAGTTTTGGCAATTATGAATAAAGCTGCTTAAACACCCTTGTGCAGGTTTTTGTTCATAAGTTTTTAACTCATTTGAGTAAATACTAAGAAGTATAATTTCTGAATTGTATGTTAAAAGCATGCTATTTTTGTAAAAAACCTCCAAACTGATTTTCTTCCAAAATGACTTTACTCTTTTACATTTGCCCCAGCAATAAATAAAAGTTTCTATTGTTCCACATCCTCACCAGCATTTGGTGTTGTCAGTGTTTTGAATTATGGCCATTCCAATAAGTGCGTGGTATCTTGTTGTATTAGTAGTCAACTAATGACATATAATGTTGAAAATCTTTATATATGCTTATTTGCCATCTGTATATCTTCCTTGGTAAGATGTTTGTTGAAGTTTTTTTGCTCATATTTAAATTGCATTGTTCATTTTATTATTTTTGAATTGTAAGTATTCTTTGCATATTTTGGGTCACAGTCCTTTATTAGATAGGTTGTTTGCAAATATTTTCTCAGAAGCTTGATTTCTAATTATTTGACAGTGTCTTTCACATAAAGAAATACTTTTTTTCTTTTGGCCTCCTTTATCCATTACTATACTCCCAATCCCTTCCCTCTGGTAATCACCATACTGTTATCTGTGTCTACAAGTTTCAATTTTATATCCCAGGCTTGAGTGAAATTATAGGATTCTTAGCTTTTTCTGACTGACTTATTTGGCTTAGCATAATATTCTCAAGATTGTTACAAATGGCAGTATTTTACCCTTTCTTTTGTCTAAGTAGTATTCCATGGTATATATAGGGTGTTCCAAAAATGTGCACACATATTTTGAATAATTATAAAGACAGTTTTTATTAAAATACATTTCATTTTCAAAATTGAGCTATCAACTGTAAAAATGTGTATACATTTTGGGGGACACCCTGTATGTACCACATCTTCTTTACCTAGCCATCTAAGGACACTTTAGTTGTTTCCATGTCTTGGCCACCATTTATAACGCTGCAGTGAACATAGGGGTGCATACATCTTTGCGAATAAATGTTTTAGAGTTTTTTTTTTTTTTTTTTTTTTTTAAAAGAATGTAGAGCAACTGGAACTCTCATGGACACATTGCTGGTGGGAGTATAAACTGGTAAATGAGACTCTGGGTAGAAAATAAAACAAATACCAACAGAACCTCTACATTATTATTTTCAACCTCTGTTGCCCTACCAACAAATAATCTCCCATTCAGAGTTTAGTTTGCTATTGATGAATCCAAAATTACAAGCATTCTATTTCTCAACAGTTAAAGAAAAGTAAGTAGGTGACATTGGGGTATTTATTTATCCTTTGTAATATAAATTAACGTAAACTAAGTGATAGTATTTTAAAAGTATTATCAATTCTAAAAAAAACAAAAACACTGTTTTAAAAATTAAATATAGGATAAATATTTTAAAAGGAATATTTGAAAATTTAAAAAGCTAATTGAAATAACTCCTAAAGTAAATTACGTAAAAAGAAAAAAATGTAACAATATGTTGTTATGCAGACATTTGTTAAACTTACCTGTGGATATCTTATTTTGTTTTTAATTTATTTAAGTAGGCATGTAGGCATCTATTTCTAGTTGGCGTCATTACTGATTGTACAGTAGGAGTGCTATTTGTTTGATCTTATGCTTTTGGCATGTTATTCTTTCATCAGTGATATAGTTAAGTGACCATCATAAAGTGACTTCATTATATTTTGTTTGTTGCCCAGGAAGGTAGACTTTGAGCAGCTGTATTCATTTAAATTCATATTAATGTTGTATTTTCTCCTCTGAAGTATGAAAGGTTATTCTCACAGAAATTTTATTTAGCAACTGTTGTCTGCAACAATTTTTGGAATACTTTGTTTATATATTCCATAATAAAACATATTTACTACTTAAAAAAAAATGTTTTAGAGTTTTTAAGTTAGATACTCAGAAGAGGGGTTTCTGGGACATATGGAAACTCTTTTCTTAATTTTTTGAGGAACTGCAGTAATGTTTTCCATAGTGACTGTACCAGTTCACATTCCCACCAGCAGTGAATCAGGATTCCTTTTGTTCCCACAACCTCTCCAACACTTGATATTACCTGTCTTGTTAATAATAGCCATCCTAACAGGTGTGAGGTGGTATCTCACTGTAATTTGTATTTACATTTTTTCTAATAGCTAGTGAAGTTGAATATCTTTTCATATATCTGTTGTTCATTTGTTTGCCTTCTTGGGAGAAGTATTCAGGCCTTCTTCCCATTTTTTAAATTGTGTTGTTTGCTTGGTGTTGAGTTGTATGAGTTCTTTATATATTTCGGATATTAACCCTTTGGTGGAGCTGTTGTTTGCAAATATCATCTCCCGTTCAGTTGGTTGCCTTTTTATCTTGTTGGCAATTTCTTTTGCTTGTTATTTTGATATAGTCTCATTCATTTATATTTGCCTTTAGTTCCCTTGCTTTTGGGGGCAAATTCATTAAATGTTCTCTAACACTGAGGTCCATAAGTTTAGTATCCATGTTTTTTTATGTAATATTTTTAGAGCTTATATTTATGTGTTTGACCCATTTTTGCATTAATTTTTGTACATGTGAACCAACTGTAATCTAGTTTCATTCTTTTGCATGTGACTTTCCAATTTTTCCAGCACTGTTTAGTGAGGAAGCTTTCTTTCCTACATTGTTTGTTTTTGGCTCTTTGTCAAAAACTATTTGCCCATATACATGTGGATTTATTTCTGGACTCTCAATTCTATTCCACTGGTATGTGTATTTATTTTTTTTCTGCAAATACCATTCTGTTTTGATTATTGTAGCTCCGTAGTATAATTTGAAGTCAAGTAATGTGATACCTATGGCTTCATTCTTTTTTCTTAGGATTGCTTTGCGGTTCCATACAAATATGATAATTTTTGATACTAATCTTTAAAAGATATCATTGGGATTTTGATGGGGATTGCATTAAATCTGTATATTGCTTTGGGTAATACGAACATTTTAACTGTGATGACCCTTTCTATCCATGAACACGGAATATCATTCCATTTCATTGGTATTTTTTAATCTCTTTCTACAATGCTTTGTAGTTTCCCCCATTTAGGTCCTTTGTAAATGTATAGGTATTTTATTCTTTTGGTTGCAATTGCAAAAGAAATTGTGTTTTTAAATTTTATTTTCTGAAATTTCATCATTAGTATACAGAAAAGTGGTGCATTTTCATATATCAATTTGTATCCGGCAAGTTTACTGTATTTGTTTATTGCTTCTAATAGTGATTTGGTCAAGTTTTTATTGTTTTCTATATACAGATTTATGTCATCTGCAAAAAGTGACACTTTTACTTCTTTCCCAATTTGGATTTCTTTTATTCATTTTGTCTTATTTTTTGGGCTATGATTTCCAGTACTATATTGAATAAGAGTGGTGAGAGTGGGCATTCTTGTCTTGTTTCTTATTTTAGAGGAAAAGTTTTCAGTTTTTCACCATTGAGTGTGATATTAGCTGAAGGTTTGTCAAATATGACATATTATATTGAGATACTTTCCTTCTATACCCATTCTATTGAATGTTTTAATAGTAAGTGGATGTTGTATTTGATCAAATGTTTTTTATGAATCTATTAATAAGATCATATAATTTTATTCTTCACTTTGTTAATGTGATGTATTACATTGATTAATTTGCATGTGTTGAACCATCTTTGTGCCCCTGAAATAAATCTCATTTAATTGTATTGTATTATTTTTTAAATGTATTGTATTAGATTTGCTAGTATTTTGTTTAGGATTTTTGCATCTATATTCAGTTTTAAATTTTGATGAAGTCCAGATTATTGATTATTTCTGTCATGGATTGTATCTTGGGTGTTGTTTCTAAAAATTTATTGCCATACCCACCATCATGTCTTCTAATAGTTTTATAATTTTGAATTTATATTTATGTATATGATTGATTTTGAGTTAATTGTGATGAAGGATGTAAGACCATGTCTAGATTTTTTTGCATGTGGATGTTTAATTGTTCCTGCACCATTTTTTTGAAAATATTATTTTATTTCCTCATTGTATTGCATTTGCTCCATTCTCAAACATCAGTTGACTATCCTATCTAATAAAAGAGAAACATGGTAATTAGCCGTACAACTGCTACCCTTCCCATTGGCTAATCAGGGTGATATGCAAATTAACTGCCAGCCAAGATGGCGGTTAACCGCCAACAAAGATGGTGGTTAATTTGCCTACTCGCAATGATGGGAGGCGAAAGGGGAAGGACCGAAGAATGGTGATCGGCAACCCAGGCGGCAGGCAAGGGCTGGGGGGTAGGCAAAGGCCTCCTTTCCCCACCCCCCAGCTGGTGATCACCATCGGAAAGCGGGGTTGCCCGCTGGCCTGCAGCTGGCGATCGCCATGGCAATAGGGGGGTGGGAGGGCCGGGGCGCAGGCCAGGAGGCAACCCGGGTCCCCACCATGGAGATCAGAGGGCAGGAGGGCCGGGGCGCAGGCCAGGCTGCAACCCTGCCCCGCCATGGGGATCGGAGGTTGGGAGGGTCGAGGCGCAGGCCAGGGGCCACCCCGACCCCCAGCATGGCGAGGGCGCAAGCCAGGCGGCAACCTCTGACCGCCTGGGGGCGGGGTTGGAGGCTGGCCTGCATCCCATGATCACCATGGCGATCTGAGGGCCGGAGGGCCTGGTCGCAGGCCAGGCGGCAACCCTGGACTCCCGGAACCTCTCTTAAAGGTTCTCTTAAGGCAGTTGGCAAGGGACCTCGGAGAGCCTCAGGGGGCCCTGGTGCCAGCAAAACTGAGACCTGGGGCGGCTCTCCCCAGGAAGGTCCAGGGAACAGCCACTGCAGCCCACCCCCACCCCAGCGCAAGGCAGGGCAGCTGGGCCCAAGGACCCACCCCCTCCCAGAGGCCCCTCGCTTGCTCATGCAGCCCTGGTCATGTCACCGGAGCAGCTACAAGGCACAGAAAGCACCAGGGACGGCTGCTTGCCCCCACCCGCATTTGCAAAGACAAGGCCGGAGGGTGTGAGGGCCGGCTCACATCTCCTTCTCCTTCCTTTTGCTCCTCCTCTGGCTAATTAGCTCGCCCAGCTTCTTATCCAGGCTCCTCTGCAGCTGGCCCACTTGGCGGGGTCCAGAGACCCATCCTTGGCCCCACTGCCAGCGTACAGCACTCCCTCCCGGCTGATTCTCTGCCGGGCGTGGGCGTGGGCCCTCTCCCCACAGCCATGGGTCTCGGGCAGGCAGTGGCTGAGGCAGTAGCGGTGGCTGCAGTGTGGGCACAGCTGGCCCAGAGTCACGAGGCTGGCCCGGCACTTGGGGAGGCCACAGGTGTTATCAGCGTTCATGGCACCCGAGACCAGGGCATCGAAGTCCTCCGTGGAGGGCAGATCCAGGGCCGGGGTCCTTTTGCATCTTTCTTCTTTTTCTTTTCTGGCAACTTCCGCAGCCCCGGGCCTGCGGCCCGTGGGCCCTCCTTGGCTTGCTGCTCCTGCCTGACCCTCTCCCTCTGCAGTCGCTCCAGGTGCACAGCCCTCAGGTCCTCGCTGCTCGGCTCTTGCCTGGGGGGCTCTGTCTGCGCGGGGCTGGAGGGCTCAGGATGGAGAGGGGCTTTGCCGTCAGTCCCTGCCGGGACAGGTGGGACTGGTGGAGCTGATTTTTTTTTTGGCCGTGTGCACATAGATTTAATTCTTAAATAATTTATACTCCTCTGAAACAAATAAAACTCTGCGTCCCCGTGATCGCCATGGTGATTGGAGGGCAGGAGAGCCTGGGCACCCCAGCAGCTGACATGCAAAGGTCGGGGATGAAATGACTTTTCCCAACCACATCTGCAAATATCCTGGGGAAGGCATCACTGAAGAGTTCACAACAACTGTCTTACTTGGCAAGGAAGAAAAAAGTTGGCAATGGAAACAATCCCTTACATCAAAGTTAAGGTCCCTCTGGGTAAAAAAGAATATTTCCAACGTAAAGGAGGAAGCAGGCAAAAATAATAGGTTCTCATGACTTCCACTGAAGATTGAGGATATGACAGAGTCAAAACGAACATACAAATTAAAACAGACAGTGGACATTCAAATGACCTGAATCAACTGTCACTGTTTGTCCCAATAGCAGCAATGCTTATGTGATAATATAGTTTAACAGACATACAAAACAAGTCACATGATAAGATAGGTTCGGCTTATAAAGTAAATTGAATATGTTCTTTAAAAATTCTAATGGCCTTCCCTCTGACTATAATTCTTCATTTTCCAATCAGAAAATTACCCCAGGTGATCCAGTAACATGTAGAACTCCAGTAACCTAACTTATTTAAAAAGCAAACATACCAACCATTTTTAAAATATATAAATTGATATTTTAGGGTTAAAATTATAGAAGATATTTAGATCCAAATATATTTTCTGAATTTTTTTTTTTAAATATATATATAAGTGATACATTTTCCCAAGGAACTCTGAATTAGTACCTTTCCCTCTAACTTCAAATTGAGAGAATCTATGGAGTTCCCTATACTGCACAAGTTTTAATGAAAGAAAATAAGACTTTCTAAGAGCATCAAATACATGTTTTCTTCTTTACAAACATATACACTCTTCTCTCTCTCTCTCTCCCTCTCTCTCTCTCTCTTTAAAATATATTCTTACTGATTCAGAGAGGAAGGGAGAGGGAGAGAGATAGAAACATCAATGATGAGAGAGAATCATTGATCGGCTGCCTCCTACACACCCCGTACTGGGGATCAGGCCAAAACCTGGGCATGTGGCCTGACCAGGAATCAAACTGTGACTTCCTGGTTCATAGGTCAATGCTAAACCACGGAGTCACACCTGCCAGGCTCAATTCTTATTTATAAATTCATTCCAAGGACATATACAGCTTGAAAAGCTTTGGAAGCAGTTTCAAAAAATCTAGCTTTTAAGTAACAAGAAAACAGTTATAGAAGAAACTTTAAATTAAAAGATAAAAATTGTTTCAATTTATTCAAGAGTGGAAGCATCCTCCATGAAAATGTGTGCCTTGACTGTGGATGGCTGGGTGGCCTTATCACACCTTAGGAATTCAAATGATTTTTACAATGACAAGAAAGAGAGTTTCATCTCATTTCTCTCCCAGGGTAGATGTCTGTCAACAGAAGGTGGACATCAATAAAAGGAGGGGCTTGCACAATCAATCCAGAAAGTCAGCAATCTGTGAATAATCCAGAACCCAGTATTTATCTCCTCTGCCACACACCCTCCCTCCCAGCCAGTGAGCAAGATAATTACCCTCAAGTCAAGCTAAGTGCCCCCCAGTCACAGTGGCCCAATGCTGACATACAAAGCATACAAATAATTCTCACTCTGGCATAAAAGTGACAACTTTCTTGGAAAAAAAGCAGATACTGTAAATTTCTCAAAGTCTTCCTGAAACACTTTTTAAAGTAATTTTTACTTCTTTAGAAAAAATGCATACATGGCGCACCATCTGTAATAAAAGGCCCATTCTATAAAATTTTACCTGGTCCTACTCATATCTGCAATCATAACCATATTTACAGACAAATATATCTATACTAATAAAAGAGTAATATGCTAATTAGACTGGGAGACCTTCCAGATGTTCTTCTGGACAAAGCCATGGTGGTGGGGCTGAGGTAGAGGCGGTTAGAGGCCAAGAGGGGAGGGCAGTTGTGGGTGATCAGGCTGGTGGGGGTCGGGCCGTTGGGGGTAAGCAGACCAGCAGGGGGGGCAGATGGGGGCAAGCAGACCATCAGTGGGGGTCAGTTGTAGGTGATCAGGACAGCCGGGGGGGGGGGGAAGTTTGGAGTGAGCAGGCCAGCAGGGGGACAGTTGGGGATGAGCAGGCCAGTGGGGATGGAAGGTAGGGGGGAGCAGGCCAGCAGGGGGGGCAGTTTGGGGTGATCAGGCTGGTGGGGGGGCATTTGGGGGCAAGCAGGCCAGCAGGCAGAGTGGTTAGAGGCAATCAGGCAGGCGGACAGGCAGGTGAGCGGTTAGGAGCCAGCAGTCCCGGATTACGAGAGGGATGTCCGACTACAGGTTTAGGCCCAATCCCTGTAAACTGGCAGGACATTTTTTGAGGGGTCCCAAATTGGAGAGGGTGCAGGCCAGGCTGAGGAACACACCCTCCTCCGTGCACGAATTTTGTGCACCGGGCCACTAGTCCTATCTAATAATAGACAAACATGGTAATTGACCATACCTTCGCTACACCTCCCATTGGCTAATCAGGGCAATATGCAAATTAACCACCAACAAAGATTGCGGCTAATTTGCATACTGCAGGCAGGTGGGCCAGCTCGAGCCGCCATCCGGGCCCCCATGTGCCACCTAAGCCCCTCCCCCAGCCAGGACCCCTGTGCATGGCCCTGGGCAGCTGGGACCCCCGTATGTAGCCCTGGGCACAGGGCTTGGTGGTGCAAATGCGCCGCCTAAGCCCCGCCCCCAGCCGTGACCCCCATATGGGGTCCTGGGCTGGCGGGACCCCCGTGTGTGGCCCTGGGTGGTCAGGACCCCCGTGTACGACCCTGGGTGGGCGGGACCTCCGTGTGTGGTCCTGGGCGGCGGGGCTTGGTGGCGTGATTGGCCTGAGGAAGCCCTATTCTTGCAGGGGCTGCTGGGGGCCCGATCAGAGACACAAACATGCAGGCCCGGCACCCAGCAACCCCAAGGCCCACCACCTTGGTGCTGGGGCCTGATCAAAGACACAGATCCGCAGCTCCAGCACCCAGCAGCCCCAAGCCCTGCCATCAAGGTGCTGGGACTGCTGGGGGTATCAGAGACACAAACCTACAGGCCTGGCACCCAGCAGACCCAAGGCCAGCCACCGTGGTGCTGGGGCTGCTGGAGGCTGGATGAGAGACAAAACACACAGGAGGACCCGGCACCCAGCAAACCCAAGCCCTGCCACCATGGCGCTGGGGCTGCTGGGGGCCGGATCAGAGGCACAAACCCACAGGGGGGCCCTGAACCCAGCAGCACCAAGCCCCGCCACCACAGTGCTGGGGCTTCAGGGGGCAGGATCGGAGACACAAACCCTGTGAGCCCTGCACAGGCCGGGTGCTCTGCTCCAGGCGAAGTGCTTTCCCTCCAACCCAGCTCTCCCTGGGAGTCCGGCGTGGAGGGCGCTCTCCCTGGGAACCCGGAAATCTGCCTCTGGGGCGACTGTGAAGCAGCCACGCCTGGCAAGTCACAGAGAGGGTGACCTACCCATGCAGATGTGTACACTGGTGGAGGCCACGCAGCTGCCATAGTTGAAGTCATCCTTGATGTAGGAGCGGGGTAGCGGGGATCATAGTGGGCCAGGTTGGCAATGGAACCCCAGCTCCCCACCGAATGACTAGAGCACATGGTCCTCAGTCACTTCCTGAGCAGCAGTCAGTCCCAACTGGGGATCAACCCGAAACCTAAGTAGGTGCCCTGGCAGAATGGAACCCAAACCTTTGCTGTAGCAGAGGAGCTCCAACCCACAGCAGGGGCCAGGGCAGCTGGTGAGTGCAGCAGCGGTGGCGGGAGCCTTCGCTGCAGCACTAAGGAGCAGCAAGCCCTTCGAGCGGTAGGACGCAGCAAGCAGGTGGGCGGTAAGGAGGGTGGGGTCCCGGACTGCGAGAGGCCACAGGCGGGGCTAAGGGACCTCCTACCCATCCCCAGTGCAGGAATTTCATGCATCGGGCCTCTAGTAGTTATTTAAGTCTATTGCTGGCTCTTTATTCTGTCCCACTGATCTATTTGTCTATTCTTTTACCAACACCATACTGTATTTATTATTGTGACTTTATAGTAAGTCTTATAGCTGGGTAATGTCAGTCCTCCACTTTTGTTCTCTTTATTGTGTTGGCAATTCTTAGTCTTCTGCCTCTACATAAAAACTTTAGAATCAGTTTATTAATATTCACAAATAACTTGCTGGAATTTTGATTGAGATTGAATTTAATTATTTACAGACCCATTTGGGAAGAACTGACATTGTGATAATATGGGGTCTTCTTATCTAGGAACATGAACCATTTCTATGTTTATTAATTATTCTTTGCTTCCTTTAATCAGTTTTATAGTTGTCTTCATCTAGAATAGATCTTGTACATATTTTGTTAAATTTTTAGATTTATACGTAGGTATTTTATTTTGAATGATAATGTAAATGGTGTTATGTTTTACATTTCATATTTTACTTGTTCTTTGCTGGCATATAAGAAAGCAATTGACTCTTGTAAGGTAAACTTGCATATTTCAATCTTGCTATCGTTGCTTTAATACCCAGGAGTTTATTTTGCCTAGTCTTTCAAATTTAGTACATAGACAATCATGTCAAATGTGAGCAAGACAGTTTTACTTCTTCCTTCTCAAGTTATATAGCATTTATTTTCATTTCTTGTCTTATTGCATAGCTGGGAGTTTCATTATGATGTTGAAAAAGACATTCTTGCCTTGCTCCTGATCTTCATGAAAAAGCATCTAGATTCTCACCATTAACTAAAGTGACAGCTGTTTGTAGATATTCTTTATCAAGTTAAGGAAGTTTCTCTCTATTCCTAGTTTTCTGAGAGTTTTTATTATGAAGAGTTGAATTTCGGCAAATGCTTTCTTTGTGTTACTTGATATAATCATGTGATTTTTTTCTCTTTGGCTTATTAATATGCTGATTACATTGATTTTCAAATGTTGAATCAGTGTTACATACTTGTAATAAATCCCACTTGGTTGTGATGTAATTATCTCTGAAGAACTTCTTTTTTAAATTGATTTCAGAGAGAAAGGAGAGATAGAAACATCAATGATGACAGAGAATCATTGATTGGCTGCCTACTGCATGCCTCTTTCTGGGGATCGAGCCCACAACCCAGGCATGTGCCCTAACTGGGAATCAAACCGTGACCTCCTGGTTCATGGTTCGACACTCAACCACTGAGCAACACCAGCTAGGTTGAAGAACTTCTTTAAACATTTCTTTAAAGGCAGGTCTACTGGCAATAAATTCTCTCAATTTTTTTTGTCTGAGATAGTCTTTCATTCTTCACTTTTCAAGGATAAGTTTTTACAGGGAATAACATCTAGGTTGTGTTTTGTCTCAATAATGTAAATATTTCCCTCCACTCTCTTCTAGTTTACATTATTTCTGTGGAAAAGTCATATGCAATTCTTATATTTGCTCCTGTATTGGTAAGGACATTTTTTTTCTGACTAGTTTAAATATATTTTTGTATTTAATTTTTTTCCTTCTTTTTTTTTTTTTTTTTTTTGCAATTTGAGTATGGCATGCCTAAGTATAGTTTTTTGACATTTATTCTTCTTGGTGTTCTCTGAGTTTCCTGGATATGTGGTTTGGTGTTTGATAATAAGTTTGAGAAATGTTTAGTTATTATTGCTTTTTAAAAAAATATTTTTATTGGTTTCAGAGAGGCAGGAAGAGGGAGAGAGAGTTAGAGACATAAATGACGAGAGAGAATCATCGATTGGATGCCTCCTGCATGCCCCACACTGGGGACTGAGCACACAATCCAGGCATATGCTCTGATTGGGAATTGAACCGTGACCTCCTTGTTCATGGGTCAATGCTCAACTACTGAGCCAAGCCAGCCAGGCAAGTTATTACTGTTTTTGATATTTCGTCTGTTCCTTTCTCCGTAGTTCTCTAAGGGATTTCTTGCAATAATTAAGTAAATTCATGAGCAGTGTGCCTTATGGCCCCATATTTCAAATTAAATTATTTTTGCTACGTCATAAGGATACTCTTAAGTAAAACTAGCTTTTTGTTACTTTCAAATGCACGTCAGTGAAGAACACAATCACTAACCATATCATATAGAATCATTGCGATGATTCATGCTCAAGTGTCCATAGTTTTACTCACCATTACTTTTGCACCATCAGTGCAAATGTCAACATAATGAAAAATGCAAATGATATCTCAGAATTATTATGAAAATAGCTTTGACTCTATGGATCCCCTGATTATGTTTCAGGTATCCTCACGGTTTCACAGACAAGGCTTAGCCTTAGAGAATCACTGCCTTTCTGAGCAACCTCCTAAACACATGCACAAATTTCTACTACATTCCACAAGATGGTGCTCTTACTGCACATCAGTAATTAAATGTTGGGTCAAAATTTATTTGAAAATTTTGCTTATTTACAGAAACCTCTTTTTTTTTCCTTCTTCTTCTTTAAGAAAGTTTCCTCAGTGGGCTCTTGGAGCACTAGGTCTATCTTCTTATCTGGGCTCTCACTTCCAGCACAAAATCCTGCTCTCTAAATACTGCTTTGCCCATAGTTACCTTTCAGATAAACCCTTTTTCCAGGAGCACACAAGCACCTCATGCCAATTTAGATGGTGACATTTTCCAATAATGGAAGCAAAAGGATTCTTGAAAATTTATCATTTAATGCTTTTTCAATAAGAAAAATTTCCCTTCTTCCAAATAACCTTCCACTTTTGTTTTTGCAAACCATATATCCTGAAAATTCATGGAGCTTACTTAGAGATGGGATCCTCCAGTTCTGTGGTGCTTTTTTTTAATTTAAATTCTTTATTGTCTAAGTATTAGATGAGTCTCCTTTTCCCCCATTGACCTCTCCCTGGCTGCTCCCACTCCCAGCACATGCCCTCACCCTCCTCTGTCTGTGTCTATTGGTTATGCTTATATGCATACATACAAGTCCTTTGGTTGATCTCTTACCCCCTCACCCCTCGCCTTCCCTCATAGGTTGAACAGTCTGTTCAATGCTTCTATGTCTCTGGTTCTATTCTTGTTCAACAGTTTATGTTGTTCACTATATTCCACAAATAGGTGAGATCATGTGATATTTCGCTTTCTCTGACTGGCTTATTTTGCTTAGCATAATACTCTCCAGTTCCATCCATGCTGTTGCAAATGGTAAGAATTCCTTCTTGTTCACAGCAGTGTAGTATTCCATTGTATAGATGGACCACAGTTTTTTAATCCACTCATCTCCTGATGGGCACTTAAGCTGTTAACAAATTTTAGCTATGGTAAATTGTGCTGCTATGAACATAGGGCTGCATATATCCTTTCTGATTGGTGTTTCTAGTTTCTTGGGATATATTCCTAGAAGTGGGATCACTGGGTCAAATGAAAGTTCCATTTTTAAATTTTTGAGGAAATGCTATACTGTTTTCCACAGTGGCTGCACCAGTCTGCATTCCCACCAGCATTGCAAGAGGGTCCTTTTTCTCCACATCCTCGCCATCACTTGTCCTTTGTTGATTTGTTGATGATAGCCATTCTGACAGGTCTGAGATGGTGCCTCATTGTTGTTTTGATTTGCATCTCTCAGATGATTAGTGACTTTGAGCATGTTTTCATATGTCTCTTGGCCTTCTGTATATCCTCTTTCAAAAAGTGTCTATTTAGGGCCTTTGCCCATTTTTTGATTTGATTGTTTATCTTCGTTTTGTTAAGTTGTATGAGTTCCCTATAAATTTTGGAGATTAAACCCTTATCAGAGATAACATTGGCAAACATGTTCTCCCATGCAGTGGGCTTTCTTGTTGTTTTGTTGATGATTTCCTTTGCTGTGCAGAAGCTTTTTATTTTGATGGAGTCCCATTTGTTTATTTTCTCTTTAGTTTCCATTGTCCTAGGACCTGTATCAGTAAGGATACTGCTACAACATATGTCTGCTATTTACTGCCTATGGATTTTTTAAAGATTTTCATGGTTCCCTGTCTTACATTTAAGTCCTTTATCTATTTTGAGGGTTTTTTTGTTTGTTTTTGTTTGTGTGTGTGTGTGTATGGTCTATCCATGGTCTGCAAACTGCGGCTCACGAGACACATGCGGCTCTTTGGCCCCTTGAGTGTGGCTCTTCCTAAGCCTTAGGAGTACCCTAATTAAGTTAATAACAATGTACCTACCTATGTAGTTTAAATTTAAAAAATTTGGCTCTCTAAAGAAATTTCAATCGCTGTACTGTCGATATTTGGTTCTGTTGCCTAATCAGTTTGCCGACCACTGGTAGGCTAAGTTGCTGGTCTAGTTTCATTCAGTTCTGTGGTTCTTAATACTTATTTTCTTAGGGAAGAGCACAAATTATTTTGTGAAGTTGAGGAAAACTGTAGACCTTTCTTTAAGAAAAATGTACATGTATGCATGTGAAATTTTGCATGTAATTTGAAGGGGCTTAAATAAGACCTGAAATATTACTCAGATTAAGAACCTCTGCTTTAGTAGTAGAATGATGGACAAGCCCCATATATCCCCCTCAGCTTAGGTAAAAAACAAATTCATATTAGAGAAAAGAGATATGAAGTCTTTATTTCATCTTACTGTTTTGCTTTTAGAACTTTGTATGATGTAAAGTAGTATTTTTATTCTTTAAAAATCCCATGCCTCTAGTTGATAAAAAAAAATTAATGCCCCAATAAAATTTTGATATGGCTTTTTTCAAGGTGACATTGCTCTCAATTAAGAATTATGGCCCTGGCCTGGTAGCTCAGTTGGTCAGAGCATCATCTCATACACCAAGGTTGCAGGTTCAGTCCCCAGTCAGGGCACATATGAGAATCAACTAATGAATGCATAAAAGAGAATCCAGGATTCTCTCTTTCCCTTCCTCTCTTTCTCTAAAAATCAATCAATAAAAAAAGAATTATGTTCTATCTTTTTAATATTTTTCAATAGCCAAGAAGATTTTCCCAGACTTTATTTTCATATTATACATTATAAAATAACTAGAGGCCCAGTGCATGAAATTTGTGCATGGGTGTGGCCCCTAGGCCTGGGGTTATTGAAGTGCGAGTGTCTGGCATGGAAGGGCAGGTCCCAGCTGACCTATGGGCCCTGGGAAGCACATGGGCCCCTGGGCCCTGTGCGCCCCTGTCCGCCTGAGTCACGGTACCCAAGTCCCCACACGGAGATGCAGTGAGTGCAGCCGGATGCTGTGGCCCTGGGTGCAGTGTGGGCCTCTGGGCTGCCCAGCAGTGCTGCACAGAAGCTGGGTGGGCAGCATGCTCTCTCCTGGCTGGCCTCAGAGATTGGCTCCTGCACGAGCCCATGGGGAGCCCGACAGGACCCTGCAGTCCCAGTGGCTGCAGCTTGGCTCACCTGGAAGATGCCGTGTGGGTGCAGGGCGGGTTCCTCATGGGCGCCCAGCAACTGAGCATGGGGGCTTCCCCAGCACACAATCCCTGGCGTCCTGGGGGAGGGTAGCAGGGGGAGTGAGAGCAAACTCAGCAGACAGCCCGCATTCTCACCACACCTCTGTACCTGTCACCCCTGCCCCCAGGTAGCAGGCGAGAGGTCACAGCACATCACCGAAGCCCGCCATGTCCCATGCTTCCCCTTGGTGGTCAGCGCAAGCCATTGTGAACAATCGAACTCCCCTTCTCCCCGTTGAACTCCCAAAGGGACACTTTGCATATTAGCCTTTTATATATATACTAGTAGCCCAGTGCACGAAATTCGTGCACTGGGGTGTGGGGGGAAAGGGGCCCCTTAGTCTGGCCTTCATCCTCTCCAATCTGAGACCCCTCAGGGAATGTCCAACTGCCTGTTTGTGCCCACACTTTTAACAGATAACAGCTCCATTGTTGTTTCTTTCTTATGCTTAAAACCATTGGAATTAGTAGGTATTCAAAGTGTGTATACATTTTGGGGGGACACCCTGTATATCTCTAGTCAGCGGTGAAAGAAACAAACAGCAGATTTGGAACCCCCAGACAGGGAACCTCGCTCACTCCCCACATGTCTCCCCACTTCACTTTCCACCTTTGTGGGCAGCAGAAGAATAAATGGCAGGGTCACAGATCCGGTCCCAGACTGCGGACAGCCTTGCCCACTGCTGCCCCCCTTTAGGATGCAAATTAGCTGCCATCTTGTTGCTTCAGGGTAGGGGTTCCCACTGGGGTGCCTGGCCAGCCTGGATGAGGGGATGATGGCTGTTTGCAGCTGGTCACACCCCCTTCAGGGTTGGGGTCCCCACTGGGGTGCCTGGCCAGTCTGGGTGAGGGGCTGAGGGCCATTTTCAGGCTGGTGGGCGACTGAAGCTCCTAACCTCTCTCTTTTTTTTTTAATTCTGGGATTTATTTACCTTCTATGGCTGTCACTGGAGCTGAGAGCTGGCTTTAGCTCTGAGGCTCGGCTGCAGCTCTGAGACCTTGGCTGCTGAAAGCAGGTCTCTGGGTTTGTTTGGGTTCTATAATTGAAACAATGTTGCGGTCTTGCTGGCTGAAGCCCGGCTGGCTGAAAGCAGGTTTCTGGGGTTTGTTTAGGTTCTATAATTGCAACATTGTTTCTTAGACACACTGCTGCTCAGAGGCCGGCAGTGGCAGGCAGGGAACCTTGGCTTCCTCCTTCACTGGAGCAAGCAAGCCTCCTGTTTGCTTCAGCTGCCTGGCTGCCAGCCGCCATCTTGGTTGGCAGTTAATTTGCATATAGCCCTGATTAGCCAATGGGAAGTGTGTCGGAGGTATGGTTAATTACCATTTTTGTCTATTATTAGATAGGATAGATAGTATTATTTTCATTTTTCAAATCATCGGCCATCTACTACCACCCTCAGGGCCTTTGATATTTTTGAGAGGTTCTATTGTTTGAAATTTCTTTATTAAACATTTATTTATTCAATTCTTGTATTTCCCTATTACTAGTAAAAGAAAAATCACACCAGGAAAAGATATAGGTTAAGCCAATGATTTAGGTATGTTCTGTGGAACATTTGGTTTCATAAAAATCATTTAGAGTCTCTAAAAATGTTTCATTTGCAGCTTTTAAAATGTATACATTTTTATTATGAAACAAAATCCTCAAATACAGGTGTTAAGTATCAAATTTGACACATCAAAATTAACAACTTAACTTGTGATCACTTTGATTAACTTTGTAATATGAATTAATAGTTTGCATTTATAAGTTACATTTCTATTGATAAAAATGTCACTGTCTTTTTGTATTCATTATTGGAAGGCGCTTAACATACAGTTTTGTTTAGTAATTAGATTCTTCTGAGGATGATTGTAGTAAGCTCTTATTTATACTATTTAAACACTTTTCTCTTTTCGCCTAATTTCCCCCTCATATTTTTCCATCTAGACCAATATCCCTTCATCTTTCTTGTCATACCCCTTCACATTTATGTAAATATACATTTCCCCACTCACCCACTTAGCACCCTTATATCCTATCTGACAGGTTCTCCATGACCCCTTCTTCACTCAGTCCTCTCAGTAAACTGATTTCTCCTAGACCACAGCCTATTTTGCCTTCTTCCCTAAGCAGTACTATTCTGTCAGTCTTTTGCTATCTACTACCTGATCTGTAAATATTTATTGAAACAAATTTATTTTAAAAATCTGTTTTCTTCAAGCCCGGTTTACCTTTGTTGAGTTTTCTGACAAAATTAAAGGGAGAAATAGACAATCTATAATAATAAAAGTGCAATATGCTAATTAGACCGGACATCCTTCCTGATGAAGCTGCAGCCAGAAGGAAGCCGATTCAGGCAGCTGGGGGAAGGAAGGCCTACTCTTGCACGAATTTCATGCATTGGGCCTCTAGTTCAACAATAACAGTTGAATACTTCAATACCCAACTTTTCATAATGGATGGAATAGGCATAAACTGTGGGACTGCCAGTGAGTCAAATACCAGCACTACCTTGTGCCCCAGACCACGTCGTGAGGCAAAAGCTCAGTGGGACCACGAGTGTCTGCAGTTGACACCTGCAGGACCAGCTCTGTGGGGGAGTACAGCTCAGAACAGGGACAATCAAGATGTGAGACTCAGGTAGACCCAGCCTTTGGGTGAAGGAATCCCCAACCACTGGACTACTAGGGGCTTCAACTTATCAGAACTGCATCAGGTTTCCCAGGGCCAGAAAGGGACAGTGACTCCCATTCACCTGCACTAGAGAAGTTCCCAGGAAGCCCAGGTTGAACACACCAAGGACCAGATTCAACAACATCAGTGCAAAATCCAGTGAGCCCCACAAATAGAGGGCCCAAAGATCTTTGAGCATGTGAGTGTGTGTAGTTTTGTTTTTTTTGGTGTGTGTCTATATGAGTGGATTTTTAGTTTTTTAGTTGTTTGTTTTCTCCCTTTTTTTTCCCTTCCAAATCTCTATTTTCTCTCTTTGCTTTGATTATATTCTACTTTAGTGTATTCTTATTGTTATTATTAATTTTTCATATTTCATTTTTCTCATTTTTTCTAATCTATATGTTAATATATCCAATATTAATACACTTTAAATTCATTATTATTACTTCATTTACTTTCTTTATTCTTCCAACACTAGTTATTTTAGCTTCCGCCTTGCTTCTATATAGCCATTTTTATCTCCTTCTTTCTCCCTTTTTTCTTTTTTTCTTTATTGATTAAGGTATTACATATGTGTCCTTATCCCTCTATTGCCCCCCTCCCCACCCACTCGTGCCCTCACCCCCCTAGGGTCTGTGAGCATTGGTTATACTTATATGCATGCATACAAGTCCTTTGGTTGGTCTCTCCCCCAGTCCCCCACCCTCCACTATCTTCCCTCTGAAGTTTGACAGTCTGATCGATGCTTTTCTATCACTGGATCTGTTTTTGTTCATCAGTTTATGTTGTTCACTATATTCCACAAATGAGTGAGATCATGTGATATTTACCTTTCTCCAACTGACTTATTTTACTTAACATGATGTTCTCCAGGTCCATCGATGCTGTTGCAAATGGTAGGAGTTCCTTCCTTTTTACAGCAGCATAGCATTCCATTGTGTAGATGTACCATCACTTTTTTTAATCCACTCATCTGCTGATGGGCACTTAGGCTGTTTCCGAATCTTAGTTATTATAAATTGTGCTGCTATGAACATAGGGGTGCGCATCTCTGTTCTGATTGTTGTTTCCGGTTTCTTCAGATATATTCCTAGAAGTAGGATCACTGGGTCAAATGTGATTCTATTTTTAGTTTTTTGAGGAAACTACAAACTGTTTTCCACAATGACTGCACCAGTCCGCATTCCCAGCAGCAGTGCATGAGGGTTCCTTTTTCTCGGCATCCTGTCGTTTGTTGATTGGTTGATGATAGCCATTCTGACAGGTGTGAGATAGTATCTCATTGTTGTTTTGACTTGCATCTCTCAGATGATTAGTGACTTTGAGCATGTTTTCATATGTCTCGTGGCCTTCTGTATGTCCACTTTCGAAAAGTGTCTATTTAAGTCCTTTACCCATTTTTTGATTGGATTGTTTATCTTCCTTTTGTTAAGATGTATGAATTCCTGATAAATTTTGAAGATTAAACCCTTATCAGAGATAACATTGGCAAATATGTTCACCCATGCAGTGGGCTTTCTTGTTGTTTTGTTGATGGTTTCTTTTGCTGTGCAGAAGCTTTTTATTATGATATAGTCCCATTTGTTTATTTTCTCTTTAGTTTCCATTGCCCTAGGAGCTGTAATGGTGAAGATATTGCTGCCGCATATGTCTGAGATTTTGCTGCCTGTGGATTCCTCTAGTATTTTTATGGTTTCCCATCTTATGTTTAAGTCCTTTATCCATTTTGAGTTTATTTTTGTGTATGGTTTAAGTTGGTGGTCTAGTTTCATTTTTTTGCATGTATCTGTCCAAGTTTCCCCAAACCATTTATTGAAGAGACTGTCTTGACTCCATTGTATGCTCTTGCCTCCCTTGTCAAATATTAATTGACCATAGTGGTTTGGGTAAATTTCAGGGTTCTCCATTCCATTCCATTGCTCTATATGTCTGTTCTTGTACCAGTACCAGGCAGTTTTGAGAACAGTGGCTTTGTAATACATCTTGATATGTGGTATTGAGATCCCTCCTACTTTGTTCTTCTTTCTTAAGATTGCAGCAGCTATTCATGGTCTTATTTATTTATTTATTTATTTATTTATTTATTTATTTATTTTAAATTTTTTCCCCTTTATTGAATAAGATATTACAAATGTTTCCTTATCCCCCCAATATCCCCTCATCCCCCCAATCTTTCCCTCACCCTCACCCCCTGTTGTCCACATCCATCACTTATGCTTATATGCATGCATACAAGTCCTTTGACTGGAGAGTTTGTTCTAGGTCTGTGAGATATGCCATTGGTATTTTAATGGGGAGTGCATTGAAACTATAGATTGCTTTGAGTAGTATGGACATTTTAATGATGTTGATTCTACCAATCCATGAAAACAGTATGTTCTTCCTCTCTTTATGTCTTCCTCTATCTCTTTTTTCAGTTTCCTGTAGTTTTCCAAGTACAGGTCTTTTACCTCCTTGGTTAAGTTTATTCCTAAGTTATATTAATTTTTTTGTGCAATATTAAACGGGATTTTTTAAAAAAATCTCCCTTTCAATAAATTCATTATTGGTGTGTAAAAATGCCATAGCTTTCAGGGCATTCATTTTGTATCCTGCTACATTGCTGAATTCATTTTTTAAGTCTAATAATTTTTAATGGAATCTTTAGGTTTTTCTATGTACAGTAACATGTCATCTCGAATACTGACAGCTTGGCTTCTTTTCCAATTTGGATTCCTTTATTTCTTCTTCTTGTCTAATTGCTATGGCTAGTACTTCCAGTACTATGTTAAACAGGAATGGTGAAAGTGGGAATCCCTGTCTTGTTCCTGTTCTTAAGGGAAATGGTTTTAGTTTTTGCCCATTGAGTATGATGTTGGCTGTAGGTTTGTCATATAAGCCTTTTATTACATTGAGGTATGATCCTTCTATTCCAACTTTGCTGAAGATTTTTTTTTAAATCAAGAATCAGTGCTGGATTTTGTCAAATGCTTTTTCTGTATCAATTGATATGACTATGTGATTTTTATCTGTTAGTTTATGTGATGTGTCACATTCATAGATTTGTGGATATTGTACCATCCTTGCATCCCCATTGTAAATCCTACTTGGTCATGTTGTATGATCTTTCTGATTTAATACTGGATCCAATTTGCTAGAATTTTGTTGATTATTTTGGCATCTATGTTCATGAGGGATATTGACCTGAAATTCTCTTTCATTGTATTGTCTTTATCTGGTTTTGGTATTAGGGTAGTGCTGGCTTCATAGAATGAGCTTGGAAGTGTTCCTTCCTCCTGAATTTTTTGGAATAGTCTAAGGAGGATAGGTTTTAGTTCTTCTTTGTATGCCTGGTAAAACTCCCCAGTGAAGCCATCTGGCCCCAGGCTTTTTTTTTTCTGGAAGCTTTTTGATTACTGCTTCAATTTCCTCCACAGTTATTGGCCTATTGAGACTTTTAGATTCTTCCTGATTGAGTTTTGGAAGGTTGTATTTTTCTAGTAATATGTCCATTTCCTCTAGGTTGTCTAGTTTGTTGGAATAGAGTTGTTCATAGTATTTTTTTTACAATCCTTTGTATTTCTGTGGATTCTGTTGTTATTTTTCCTGTTTCATTTCTGATTTTGTTTATTTGGGTCCTCTCTGTTTGCTTCTTGGTGAGCCAGGCTAGAGGTTTATCAATATTGTTTTTCCTTTCAAAGAACTAGCTCTTGGTTTCATTGATCTTTTGTATTGTTTTTTTTTTTTTGTCTCTATGTCATTTATTTCTGCTCTGATGTTTATTATCTCTTTCCTTCTGCTCACTCTGGGCTTTTCTTGTTGCTCTCTTAAGGAACTTAGTACGAATTACAACAGGATGCAAAGGGAAATAGAAGCCATTAATAAGAAAGAGACAGAAATGAAGAATGGCATATGTGACATGAAGAACATACTGGAAGGTATTAAAAGTAGACTGGATGAAACAGAGGATTGAATAAGCTATTTGGATGACAAGATAGGAATAAATACCCAATTAGAGAAAAAAATAGAAAAAAAGAATTAAAAATCGGGAAGATAGCTTAAGTGACTTCTGGGACAACATGAAACATAACAATGTCTGCCTTATAGGAGTACCAGAAGGAGAAGAGGATGATTAAGGAACAGAGAACCTGATTAAAGAAATAACAACAGAAAACTTCCCCAAGCTTCAGAGGCACAGAGAGTTCCAATCAAGATGAACCCAAAGAGACCCACACCTAGACACATCATAATAAAAATGGCTAATGTTAAAGACAAAGAAAGAATCTTAAAGGCAGCAAGAGAGAGACAGAAAATTACCTACAAAGGCATCCCCATTAGAATGTCAGCTGACTTCTCAATAGAAACATTTCAGGCCATAAGGGAGTGGCATGAATTACTCAAAGTAATGAAAAGCAAGGGCATAAATCCAAGACTACTATATCCAACAAGGGTATTTTTAAAAATTGAAGGTGAAAGAAAAAGGTTTCCAGGCAAAAAAATGTTAAAGGTTAATACCAAAGCAGCAATACAAGAAATGATAAAGGGACTATTTTAAGAAGAAAACAAAAAGGACAGAGAGAGGATCATAGGCATAAAGTAATGCCAGTGGTCTTGATCCAGCATCTGGAAGGGTTCAGCAATCTGGAGAAGGCTCTGTGCATAAATTAGTGAGTCCAGAGACAAAACATAATTTTGAAAGGCATTATAGGGAGTCAGAGAAGACTTAGCTAAAGGAACTAAGTTCTCCACGTTTCAGGAACCCTTGCTTTTTATTAACACAATTTGTCCTAAGGTAAAGTAGAGATATACACATCAAAGGGTAGGGTTTTATACAGAATCCATTGTCAGATTGGGGAATTTGCCTATGGCTGTTCAGGTGTTTGGCCAGTGGGAGACAATAACATGTAGATTGAAATGCCCTTAGGTATCTGGAAGCAAGCAATCATCCCTTTTCAGGTTTGGGGAAATGCCCTTGCCACTCCAGATGATTCAGCCGTTGCTGATATGCTGGAATTGGCTTCCGGCATCTCACTCTTTTTGATTTTTTAAATTTAACAAGAATGTATGTTTTAAGATTTTTAAATTCAATGGAAAGGATAGAGTTCTATGAAATCCCTTTAAATTGCTGTCAAAGATTAAAGGAATTAGCCTGCAGTAAGTTTCTTTCTGGGCCAACAATTCTTTGAGTCCCAATTTCAATGTCCAACAGTTCATTATGTGTACATGTCAGCAATGTTATTTCAGTTCTGGATGGTGGACAAACAGTAGCAATGCAGGTCTGACTGGTTTGATCCTGGGCAACCTACAGTGATGCACAGCTGCTGACTGCTAGCATGGCAAGGCGTCTTCACCGTCTTCCATCTCTGGACTGTTTCTCCTTTGTTCCTGGGGGGCACTGTTATTCTGTGGCTGAGCAGTCTGGTCAGTTCTTCTCTGGGATCCATTGTTTCAGGAATCCACATGGGCTTGGAGGAGTTTTCTGGAAATATACAAACATATTCTTGACCAAAGGTTAATAAAGGAATCTTTTATAAATTAGATTTGGGATCCTTTCTTTTCACTTTTGCCCAAATGATTTTCTTTTGACTTATTTTGACACCATGTGTGTCTTCATGGGTGTCCTGCTATTAGCATTACAAGTGAAAAATAATTTTCAAAGTAAAAAATTTAAAGCAATTAAGGTTTGATGTAATTTTTTTACAGGATATTTTCTTACAGAATAATATTATACTGTACCCCCTTTTTCATTTAAATAATATTAAGAGGCTTTTGGAAATTTTACAATGCAGTCTTGATAACTTTTAATTTTAATTTTCTGTATAGAAATATGACTGCTCTGGATTCATTGCATGTTAAGCAAATTTACTATGAAATGAACCATCAGTAAAAAATTAGTTAATACTTCAGAAATAGGTCTTTGTACAGTACAATTAAGTTTTCTTGAATATTGCCTTATATTAATCAACCAATTTAAATTAATCTGAAATAAAGTTTATTTTTTAACTTTACTTGTCCTAGGTTATGGACAGTAAATTACATTAATTAAATTTCTGCAATTAGTCTTTGAGTAACTTTACATTAGCTTTGTTTAAGGATGCAAAAATACAAATCATTTACTTTTCTTTTTGAGGCCTAATATATTGACTTTTAATTCCAGTTTTCTAGGCATTTGAAAGAAACTTCTCTTTATTTCCTTCCAGAGTAATTTTTAAGCCACACTTAGAGAGTTTCAATTTAAAAAAATCTTTGTCTTTCTCTTTTACACCAAGCAACCTACAGGGCTGTTGCTTGGATACTGGGTCATGCAGCCAAAAAGCTATATTTCAATGACTCTTTTTACATTATGTTGATTACTATTTATGATTATATTTAGTACTTTAACAGCAATCTTTAGTTTACCTTGTAAATATTAGAGGAAGAGATTTCAAAATTTTAAAATTTCTCCTTTTTATTAAGCTTAGAATTATATTTTTAAAGAGTATCCCCTTTGGCTTATTTGCATATACAGAGGGATTATTGGAAGCCTCAGTAATTTTTTTTTTTTAGATTTTACTAGTATTCAATTGTTTATAAAAATATTGGCTTCTCATATAACTTAATTTATATGAGATCTTGATTATATTTTAAAAAGCTAATTTATTAAGTAATTAAGTAGGCATTTTTATTAAAAAAAGCAAAGTTAGTAAATATAGTAAACTTATACATCTGATTCACCAGGCACAAATGCTGCTCCACCTCCAGCCTAATTAAAATGAGGTGGTTAGGGCTTTTTGTCTTTTAAATTTCCGTCTTAAAATTCTGCTGCTGAATTTTAAGAAATATTTTGTTAATTTATTCTGTCCTCCTTAGAGGCCAAAACCTTTATAACATTTAAAATATATGTATATAAGTAAAATATATTAATTTTTATTTGATAAAACTTTCCATGTGGTTTCAAGTATATTAAATTGGCTAAATTTAAAATATTTCCTTTAAGAAGAGAGAACAAATTCTTTGAATCACTCCAGGCCCTTGGAGTTTTCCAAAAATTATTCCTTGGTTATAGCCTTGAAATTTAACTTGGAAAGACCATATATATATGATTTAAAGGTTACATACTTTTTATAATTATCTTAAAAGATATCAAATAAATTTAAACTAGTTTTTATATTAAAAATTTGGTTGAGATCACAGAATTAATCTTCTTTTTCAATTACACCAATAAACAACATTTTTTGTATTCCTAATTATTTCAGAGAAAACACAAAAATTATTTCCTCAAAAATAAATTTTTATACTTTAGTTACCACAATTATATAGTTTCTCCCAATTTAATTTGAGCCTTGAACTTTTAGAGCTGGCAAGTCAAATATTTATCATTTCTCAGATTAATAACACCTTTATATTTTTAAGAATACATTTTAAAAATACAAGACATTATCAATTGATAGCTTTAATTCTGTCCTCTAGATTTTTCATGAGGCAAATTTAGATTAATATTTCAGTATTTTGTCATTACAAAATACCTACTTTAACTTAGCAAACTCCCAATGTCTTAAGCTGCCAAATGAGTTTGGAGGAAGGTTGTAGCCATTCAAATGCAAATTAGTTATATTCTTTTTGCTGGAAATATGACCAGCTCCAAGGAGGGGAATCCAGGAAGCAAGCTTGTCTTTAGAAGTTGCTGCCAGCAGGAAATTTTGGCCTACCTGTTTGTTCTGCTGGGGGAAGGGCGACTAGCCCCTTCCTCCTTTAGAGATTGCCCTGGGAAGCCAGCCTTCTTAATTAACAAAGTCCTTACCTGGGCTACTTAGATTTTTATAATTAATATATATTTTATTTAAATAAACTACTTTTTTTAAAAATATATTTTATTGATTTTTTACAGAGAGGAAGGGAGAGAGATAGAGAGTTAGAAACATCGATGAGAGAGAAACATCGATCAGCTGCCTCCTGCACATCTCCTACCAGGGATGTGCCCGCAACCCAGGTACATGCCCTTGACCGGAATCGAACCTGGGACCTTTCAGTCCGCAAGCCGACGCTCTATCCACTGAGCCAAACCGGTTTCGGCTAAATAAACTACTTTTTATTATGGAAATACCAATCTTGTTGCTAGAACCAGCCTTTATCTTTCTTTTTGGTTCATTTCTGCCATCTTTCTGAGGAAAAAACAGTCTTCGGGGTTTTATTCTGTAGCACTCCTAAAGAGATTTAAGCTAAGCTCAAAACTCTAAAATCCAAAATCGGACTGTGCACGCATTTGTTTTAAGCTAGCTTTCTCTCTTTACACGTACACAGAAATCCCAGACATTTCTAAGTTTTGTAAAAACTTTTAAATTATGAACCAGACAAAAGCATGGCAAAGATAAGACCTTTTAAAATAGCTTTCTTGGGGAGGGTGCATCAGTACAGGATCGCCACGTGTTTCCCTTCCCTCACCTCCTGTTTCTTTTCCCAAATAAGGGAAGCTTAATAGAAAAAGACAGATTTTAAATTTTTTCTTATTTTGATTTCCAAAGTAATGACTAGCACTTAAGTTGATTTTCGCCAAATGTTGCATTTCCCAAGGTGTTCTATAGTTCTTAGAGCATTAGGTAGTCTTTTTTTGCAGGAGAGCTAATAACTCCGCCCTCTCCAGCCGCCTTTGAGATCAGAAGCTGAGGATCCAGTGGCTTCATAGAAATTATAGATTTTTTAAAATTAAATCTTTATTGTTCAGATTATTACATTTGTTCCTCTTTTTTCCCCCCATAACTCCCCTCCTCCCAGTTCCCGCCCCACCCTCCGCCCTCACTCCCCACGCACTGTCCTCATCCATAGGTGCATGATTTTTGTCCAGTCTCTTCCCGCATCTCCCACACCCCTTTCCCCCCCAAGAATAGTCAGTCCATTCCCTTTCTATGTCCCTGATTCTATTATAATCACCAGTTCATTCTGTTCATCAGATTATTTATTCACTTGATTCTTAGATTCACTTGTTGATAGATGCATGTTTGTTGTTCATAATTTGTATCTTTACCTTTTTCTTCCTCTTCCTCTTCTTAAAGGATACCTTTCAGCATTTCATATAATCCTGGTTTGGTGGTGATGAACTCCTTTAGCTTTTCCTTATCTATGAAGCTCTTTATCTGACCTTCAATTCTGAATGATAGCTTTTCTGGATAAAGTAATCTTGGTTGTAGGTTCTTGGCATTCATCACTTTGAATATTTCTTGCCACTCCCTTCTGGCCTGCAAAGTTTCTGTTGAGAAATCAGCTGACAGTCGTATGGGTATTCCCTTGTAGGTAACTGAGTTTCTTTCTCTTGCTGCTTTTAAGATACTCTCTTTGTCTTTTGCTCTTGGCATTTTAATTATGATGTGTCTTGGTGTGGTCCTCTTTGGATTCCTTTTGTTTGGGGTTCCCTGCGCTTCTTGGACCTGTAAGTCTATTTCTTTCACCAGGTGGGGGAAGTTTTCTGTCATTATTTCTTCAGATAGGTTTTCAATATCTTGCTCTCTCTCATCTTCTGGCACCCCTATAATTCTGATGTTGGTACGCTTGAAGCTGTCCCAGAGGCTCCTTACACTATCTTCGTATTTTCGGATTCTTTTTTCGTTTTGCTTTTCTGGTTGGGTGTTTTTTGCTTCTTCACATTTCAATTCTTTGACTTGATTCTTGCGCTCCTCTGGTCTGCTGTTGGGTGTCTGTATAATATTCTTTATTTCAGTCAGAGTATGTTTAATTTCTAGTTGGTTCTTTATCACAACAGTGAGGGTCTCATTAGATTTCTTGAGGATCTCACTACATTTATCAGCAGTTTTTAGAAAATTATTGAAAGACCTTAAAAGTGTGGTTTTGAGCTCTATATCTTCCATTTCTGACATCTGCGTCCTGTTTCTTTGTCTCTGCATTTTTTATGCTTTCTTGGTGCAACCCCTAGTGATCTTTATGCGCAGTCTTGTTGTAGTTAAGCCTAGATTGTTGTAGGTAATACTGGGGGGGATTTGACCTCCAGGCTAACTGGCTGTGAGAATCAGCTGTGTCTGCAGTGAGAGAACTTCTGTCCTCTAGGGAGGTGCTAATCTAGCCCTTGCCTGAGGCTATCCAGCAAATGCCTCTGTGCAGGGCTTGGGCGGGACAGGTCGCAAGGGATCAACAGGGTGGGCCGGAGCGAGCAGTTATGGCTGCTCTCAGTCCCGTCCCCAGGGGCTCTGCCTCTCTGAGTCCCAGCAACTGCTGCAAACCTCGGAGAGAAAGCTGCCTTCGAGTTCCGACTGAAGCCAGACAGTCCCGCTTCTCCCGTTTGAGTCTGGGTCCCTAAAGACTCAGCCGAATCTGGAGCTCAGAGTCTGCGACTCCCTCCCGATTGAAAATGCCAACTGCGCCCTCAGCCACCATCCCGCTCTGCATGCACTCCGCACCTTAGTATTTGACTTCAGCACTGCGCCGCCTCTGAGTCCCGGTATGCGTTTCTCTTTCCTCCTAGTTGTAGGACTTCCACTCAGCCAGCGTTCCTGTGGTTCTGGGTGATTTCCGTTCCGTCTTTTAGTTGTATTTTTAAAGTGGTTGTTCAAGGCAGCAAACTCCGGCGTTAACCTATGCCACCATCTTGGTTAGAGTCTAGATTTTTGATTCTCAAAACAAACTAGGTATTTTATGATTTGAACAAGAAACCACATTAAAGATGACCACAGCATTCTTTTTTCAGCCTCATTTTAAAAAGTACCTTTTAATATTCTAATTTCTTTATAATTTTGCCTTTTAATCAAATTCTTCCCCATTATAATCTGACTTAAACAAAAAGTATCACCCATGCACTTAAGGATCCACGGGATTCTGAAGCTGACATGGGCTTTGTGCACAGTTAATCTTACCACTATCACTGGTGCTGTTTTATCCGCTCAGGCGAATACTTCATCTCCAAATTGTCCATATTTTGGGTGCCAATTAATGCTGGTGGTCTTGATACAGCATCTGGAAGGCTTCAGAAATCTGGAGAAGGCTCTGTGCATAAATTAATAAAGAGTCCAGAGATGAAATATAATTTTGAAAGGCATTATAGGGAGTCAGAGAAGACTTAGCTAAAGGAACTAAGTTCTCCTTGTCTCAGGACCCCTTGCTTTTTATTAACACAATTTGTCCTGAGGCAAGGTAGAGATATACACATCAAAGGGTAGGGTTTCATACAGAATCCATTGTCACATTGGGGAATTTGCCTATGGCTGTTCAGGTGTTTGGCCAGTAGGAGGGAATAACATGTAGATTGAAATGTCTTTAGCTATCTGGCAGCAAGCAATCATCCCTTTTCAGGTTTGGGGAAATGCCCTTGCCACTCCAGATGATTCAGCCCTTGATGACATGCTGGATTTGGCTTCTGGCAATAAAGAAAACAAAAATGACAATAAATAAATATCCATCAATAATAACAGCACTGTAAATGAATAAATGCTCCAGTCAAAAGACATAGGGTGACTGAATAGATAAAAATACATAATATATATATAGTTTACAAGAGACCCACCTCAGTATAAAAGGTACACAAAGACTGAGAGTGACGGGATGGAAAAATGGAAAGGAAAGATAAAAAGCTGAGGTAGCAATACTTATATCAGACAAAACAAAGGCCATAATAAGAGATAAAGAAAGCCACGTCATAATACTAAAGGGAATGATTCAATAAGAAAACATAACCCTTGTAAACATATAGGCACTCAATATAGGAGCACCAAAGTACATAAAAAACAAACAAACTTGTGATGGAGTTTAAGATTAACAACAATACAGTCATAATAGGGTACTTTAACATCACAATGATATCATTGGATAGATCTTCCAGACAAAAAATGAACAAGGAAACAGAGGCCACACTAGATCAGGTGGATCTAACTGATATTTACAGAAGATTTTACCCCAAAGCACGTGGAACATTCTTGAAGACCGCATATTAGGGCACAAAATAAGTATATGCAAATTCAAGAAGATTGATATAATACCAAGCATCTTCTTAGATCACAATGGCATGAAGTTAGAAATCAACTACAATGTAAAACTCAAAAAAACACCCTCAATACATGGAGGCTAAATAGCATATTATTAAACAATGAATGGGTTACCAATGAGATCAAGCATGAAATTAAAATTTTCCTGGAAACTAATGAAAATGAACACACAGCCACCCCAAACCTATGGGACATGGTGAAAGCAGTCCTGAGAGGGAAGTTCATAGCACTATAGGCCTACCTTAAGAAAAAATAAAAAGCACTAATAAACCATCAAACACTACAACTAAATGATTTAGAATGAGAATAGCAAGAAAATCCCAGAGGAAGTAGAAAGAAGGAAATAAAAAGATCAGAATGGAAATAAATGACATAGAGACTTAAAAAAAAGCACAAAAGATCAATAAATACAATAGCTGGCTCTTTGAAAGTATAAACAAGATTGATAAACCTCTAACCAGACCCATCAAGAAATAAAGAGAAAGAACCCAAATAAATAAAATCAGAAATGAAAGAGGTGATAAAACAATGGCACCACAGAAATTACAATAAAGGATTGTAAGCAAATACTAAGAACAACTATGTGTCAACAAACTGGGCAACCTGGGAGAAATGGACAGATTCATAGAAAGATACAATCTTCCGAAAGTATCAGGAAGATTCAGAAAATCTGAGTAGGCCAATAACAACTGATGAAATTAATTTAAAAACTCCCAACAAACAAAAGTCCTGGACCAGATGAATTTACAGGAGAATTTTACTAAACATTGAAAGAAGAACTAACACCTATCCTCCTCAAACTATTCCATAAAAATCAAGAGGAAGGAACACTTCCAAGCTCTTTTTGTGAAGCCAGCATTATCCTAATTCCAAAAATAGATAAAGACACTACAAAAAGAAAATTACAGGTCAATATCCCTGATGAACATGGATACTAAAATCCTCAACAAAACATTAGCAAATAAGACCAAGGAATATACTGAAAATGTTCAAGTGGGATTTATTCAGGTGATGCAAGGCTGGTACAATATTCACAAATCAATAAATGGTATACATCACATAGACAAACTGAAGGCTAAAAAACACATGATTATATCAATAGATGCAGAAAAAGCATCTGACCAGATCCAGCAACCTTTTTTTTTTTTTGATAAAATTATCAGTAAAGTGGGAATAGAGGGATCATATCTCAACATAATAAAGGCCATATATAACAAATCTACAGCCAACATAATACTCAACGAACAAAAACAGTGTTTCCCGTAAGAACAGGAACAAGACAAGGATGTCTGCTTTCACCACTCTTATTCAACATAGTACTAGAAGTCCTAGCCACAGCAATCAGAAAGGCAGAAGAGGTTAATGGCATCCAAATTGGAAAAGAGAAAGTAAAATTGTCATTTTTCACAGATGATATTATATTGTACATAGAAAACCCTAAATACTCCATCAGGAAACTACTGAACAATAAATGAATTTGACAAGGTAGCAGGATACAAAATCAGCATCCAGAAATTGATGGCATTTTTATGCACCAATAATTAACTCTCAGAAAGAAAACACTAGTTCAGTGCTGGTGGGAATGCAGATTGGTGCAGCCACTATGGAAAACAGTATGTAATTTCCTCAAAGAATAAAAGAATGGAACTTCCATTTGACCCACTGATCCCACTTCTGGGAATATATCCTAACAACCCTAAAACATCAATCAGATAGAATATGTGCACCCCAATGTTCATAGTAGCATTATTGACAATAGCTGAGATTTGGAAACAACCCAAGTGCCCATCAGTAGATGAATGGATAAAAAAAGCTGTGGGGCATTTACATAATGGAATACTATGCAGTTGTAAAAAAGAGGGATCTCTTACCTTTTGGGACAGCATGGATGGATCTGGAGAATATTATGCTAAGTGAAATAAGGCCATCTGAGAAAGACAAATATCACATGATCTCAGTTATTTGTGGAATATAATTAACAGAATGAATTGACCAACAAAATAAGACCCGAAGCATGGAGGCATGCACGCAACAGATTGATATACCTTGATGTGGGGTTGGGGAGATGAGAAGAGATAAACCAAATAACTTATATACATACATACTTAGAACATGGACATGGGTAATGGGGTAGTGAAGACATGGAGGGTTGGATAAGGACTGGGAGGAAGGGGTAAAGGGGGGGAATGGGAGATATCTGTTGCTATATTAAAATTAAACAATACCCTTTAAATAATCAATGGCACAAAGAAAATATCACAAGAAATGACAAACTACTTTGAAAAAAAAAATGAATAAACAACATACCAGAATTTATGGGAAGCATCAAATGCTATCCTTAGAGGGACATTTATAACTGTAAATGTCTAAATTAAAAAAAAATCTCAAATCAATAACCTAACTTCCCAACTTAAGAAATTAGAAAAATAAGAGGAAACTAAATTCAGAGCAAACAGCAGCAGAAAATAAAAATTACAGTGGAAGTAATAAAATAAGGAATATGAAAACAATAGAAAGATAAATAAAACCAAATGTTGATTCTCTGAAAAGATTAATAAAATTGACAAATTGTGACCCAGATTGAAAGAATGAAGAAGAAAATAGAATCAAGCTATGAAAATCAAGTGAAAGTGGGACCATTATCATCATCCTTACATGAATAAAAAAAGTGTAAAGAATTGCTATGAACAATTACACCTTGATAACTTATATGTTAGATAAAAATAAAAATGCTAGAAAGACATAATACTACTGAATATTAATCAAGAAAAAATATGTGAGAAACCAAGATGGCGGCATAGGTAAACACCGAAATTGCTGCCTCCTACAACAACTTCACAAATACAACAAAAAGACAAAACGGAAATCATCCATAACTACAGGAAGGCTGGCTGAGTGGAAATTCTACAACTAGAAGGAAAGAGAAAAGCACACTGAGAGTCAGGGGCTGGGGAAGTAAAGTGAAAAGGTACGGAGGCTTGAGCGCGAGGGAAAAGGGGCTGGTACCTGAGGACACGGCTGTCTTTTTGAATCAGGAAGGAGTCACAAGCTCCCGACTGCTCTGAACTTCAGTTCTGGGAAGTCTCTGGGGACCCAGGACTCATACGGGGAGAAACTGGACTGTCTGGCAGCGGTCAGAACTCGGAACTCGAGGGCGGCTTTCCCTCAGAGGTGCTTGCAGCAATTAAATTACCGGGACACTGAGACGCGCGGCAGCTTAGGGCAGGGCTGAGGATCTGCCATAGCTGCTTGCTCTGCCCTGTTGATTCCTTGAGACCCCGCCCAATCCAGGCTTCGGCAGAGGCTTTTGCATATGAATGCCCTGGCCCTTTGCAACCTGAAAATTACCTAACAAATTACAGCTGGGGCAGACAGACCCAGAACATCCAAGAGAAGGCCCAAGGCCCCACAGCAGATTGCATTGCTTCACAGCTGGGCCTCATCTGGGCACCTCCAAACTCCAAAAAGAAGGGGAATCTGCAGATCTTTTCGTAGCTCCTGCTGGGTAACCTCAGGCAGAGACTAAGTTATCACCTCCTTAAATCCAAGAGCCAGTGTACCCAGTGGTCAGAGTGGGACCATCCAGATTACAACTCCTCAGATCCATAAGGGACACACTCAGGGGGCAGACTCAGTGAGCACCAAAGCCCCACTGAAGCAAGTCTTGCCCCAGAAGGGTGTCTCCAGCACAGAAGTTCTCCCACTGCAGACACATCTGATTCTCACTGCCAATTGGCCTGGAGGTCAATTCCTCCCAGTGATACCTACAACAACCAAGGCATAACTACAACAAGACTGTGCACAAAGCCCACAAGGGGGTGCACCAAGAGTGTCCACCTCAGGTAACTGGGGAGGCTGAGCCACTGGGCCCTATAGGACACCTAGCACACAAAACCACTCTACCAACACAGGAAAGCATAAAAAATGCGGAGACAAAGAAACAGGTCACAAATGACAGAAATGGAGGAAAGCAAACCACTGGATATAGAGTTCAAAACCATGTTTATAAGGTTTTTCAAGAATTTTATGGAAACCGCGGATAAATTTAGTGAGACCCTGGAGGATATGAAAAAAGACCAACTAGAAATTAAGCATACACTGACTGAAATAAAGAATAATAAACAGAGATCCAACAGCAGACAAGAGGATCCCAAGAATCAAGTCAAAGATTTGAAATATGAAGAAACAAAAAATACCCAACCAAAGAAGCAAAAAGAGAAAAGAATCCAAAAATATGAAGATAGTTTAAGAAACCTCTGGGACAACTTCAAGCATACCAACATCAGAATTATAAGGGTGCCAGAAGAAGAGACAGGGCAAGATATTGAAAACCTATTTGAAGAAATAATGACAGAAAACTTCCCCTACCTGGTGAAAGAAATAGACTTACAAGTCCAGGAAGCACGGAGAACCCCAAACAAAAGGAATCCAAAGAGGACCACACCAAGACACATCATAATTAAAATTCCAAGAGCAAAAGACAAAGAGAGACTCTTAAAAGCAGCAAGAGAAAGACAGTCAGTTATCTACAAGGGAGTACCCATACGACTGTCAGCTGATTTCTCAACAGAAACCATGCAGGCCAGAAAAGAGTGGCAAGAAATATTCAAAGTGATGGATTGCAAGAACCTACAACCAAGATTACTTTACCCAGCAAAGCTATCATTCAGAATTGAAGGTCAGATAAAGAGCTTCACAGATAAGGAAAAGCTAAAGGAGTTCATCACCACCAAACCAGCATTATATGAAATGCTGAAAGATATTCTTTAAGAAGAAGAAGAAGAAAAAGGAACTCTTACCATTTGCCACAGCATGGATGGAACTGGAGAGCATTATGCTAAGTGAAATAAGCCAGTCAATGAAGGAAAAATACCACATGATCTCACTCATTCATGGATAATAGAGACCATTATAAACTTTTGATCAATAATAGATACAGAGGCAGAGCTGCCTCAAACAGATTGTCAAACTGCAGCGGGAAGGCCTGGGAGGGTTGGGGGGCAGGAGGTAGGGGGGTAAGAGATCAGCTAAAGGACTTGTATGCATGCATATAAGCATAACCAATGGACATAAGACACTGGGGGATAGGGGAGGCTAGGGGACTGTCTAGGGCGGGGGGATAAAATGGACACATATGTAATACCCTTTGTAATACTTTAAGCAATAATAAAAAAAAAAATACAAAGAGAGAATCTTAAAAGCAGCAAGAGAAAGACAGTCAGTTATCTACAAGGGAGTACCCATACGACTGTCAGCTGATTTCTCAACAGAAACCATGCAGGCCAGAAAAGAGTGGCAAGAAATATTCAAAGTGGTGGATAGCAAGAACCTACAACCAAGATTACTTTATCCAGCAAAGCTATCATTCATAATTGAAGGTCAGATAAAGAGCTTCACAGATAAGGAAAAGCTAAAGGAGTTCATCACCACCAAACCAGCATTATATGAAATGCTGAAAGATATTCTTTAAGAAGAAGAAGAAGAAAAAGGAACTCTTACCATTTGCCACAGCATGGATGGAACTGGAGAGCATTATGCTAAGTGAAATAAGCCAGTCAGAGAAGGATAAATACCACATGATCTCACTCATTTGTGGAATATAATGAACAACATAAACTGATGAACAAGGACTGATCCAGAGACAGAGAGGCATTGATTGGACTGTCAGGCCTTGGAAGGAAGGTAGGGGAGGGTGGAGATAAGGGGGAAAGATCAACCAAAGGACTTATATGCAAGCAGATAGGCCTAACCAATGGACATGGACAACAGGGGGGCGAGGGCATGAGCTGGGGGGGGTGGGGGGGTAGGTGGTAACGTGGGGATAAGGACACATATGTAATATCTTAATCAATAAAAAATATATTTAAAAAAAGAAAAAATATGTAACATTGGCATATACTTTTAGCAAATAAAGATATTCAGTTAATAATTAAAAATAATTTCTACAAAGAAATGCCCAGAACCAAATGACTTCATGGTAAAATCTGCCAAATGTTAAAGACTAATTGACACCAATCATTCACAATCCCTCCTAAAAACTAGAAGATGAGAAAACATTTCCAAGCTTAGCTTATGACGCCAGTGTTATTCTGTTATTCAAATATTATGATGACATCACACACAAAAAAACTACAGACCAATATCCCTTGTGAATATAGATGTAAAAATCTTCACAATACTTTCAAAATGATTCTACAACATATAAAAAGGATCACACACCATGACCAAGAGTGATTTATTCTAGGAATACAAAGTTGGTTCAACACCTGGATATCAATCAATGTAATACACCATACTCATAGAATAAAAGACCCCCCCCCAAAAAAAAAATCTTGATCATCTCAATGGATTCCAAAAAATCACTTGAGAAAATTCAACACATTTTCTTGATAAAAATGTTCAAAAATTTAAGAAGGGAACTTCCTCAACATGATAAAGGGCATTTATGAAAAACATACAGCTAACATTATATTTAACTAGAGGCCCTGCACTGGTGGTGGTGGGGTGTCCCTCAGCTCAGCCTGCACCCTCTCCAATCTGGGACCCCTCGGGGGATGTCCCATAGGTTTCAGGTCTAAACTGGCAGTCGGACATCCCTCTCGAAATCCAGGACTGCTGGCTCCCAACTGCTCACCTGCCTGCCCGATTGCCCCCTAACTACTCCCCTGCCAGCCTGGTCCCCCCAACAGCCCTCCCCTTCAGGCCCAGTCACTCTCAACTGCCCTCCCCTGTCAGCCTGTTCACCCCCAACTGTCCTCCCTTGCAGGCCATCTTGTGACATGAGGGTGGTCATCTTGTGAAGACATGGGTGTGGCCATCTTGTGACAACATGGGGGCGGTCATCTTGTGACCACATGGGGGCAGCCATCTTGTGCAAGGGCGTGATGGTCACTTTGCATATTACCTCTTTATTATATAGGATGGTGAAAGATGATGTTTTTACTCTAAGATCAAGACAATGATACCCTATCTCACCAGTTCTATTTAAAATTGTAATGGAAGTTCTGGCTGAGGCAGTTAAGCAAGACAAAGCAAGTAATGTCATCCAGATTGGACAGAAAAAATGAAAGCTGTCTCTGTTTGCATATGATATAACTTTGAACATAGAAAATCCTAACAAATTGACCAAAAAAACTATTAGAGCTAATAAATGAATTGATCAAGATTACAGGATATATGCCCTGGCCGGTTTGGCTCGGTGGATAGAGTGTCAGCCTTCGGACTGAAGGGTTCCAGGTTCGATTCCGATCAAGGGCATGTACCTTGGTTGCAGGCACATCCCCAGTGGGGGTTGTGCAGGAGACACATGATCAGTGTTTCTCTCTCATTGATGTTTCTGACTCTCTGTCCCTCTCCCTTCCTCTCTGTAAAAACTCAATAATATATATTAAAAAAAAAGAATGAGGAAATTTAAAAAAAGATTACAGGATACAAGATCAATATACAAAATTTCATTGTATTTCTATACCAATGAGCATTCCACAAAAAAAAAATATAAGGAAACAATACCATTTATGATAGCATTGAAAATACTAAAATACTTAGGAATACAGTTAACGAAATAATTGTAAAACATGTCCACTAAAAACTACAGATATATTGAAAGAAATTAAAGAAGACCTAAATGAATGCAAAGTCATTCAATGTTCATGGATTTGGAAGACTTATTATGTTTTAAATTAAACTTATTGGGGGTGAAATTGATTTATAAAATTATATAGGTTTCAATGATATATGATCTGTGTATTGCATAGTGAGCCCACCATCTAAAGTCAAATCTGCTTCCATCACCATATAGTTGGAACCCTTTTCCCTTTACTATCACCCCCTTTCCTCTGTTATCTACCATACTATTGTCTGTGTCTATAAGTATTTGTTTATTTTTCATGTTTGTTCATTTGTTACTTTCAGTTTTATATCCTACATATGAATGAAATCATAGGGTTCTTAATATTTTCTGATTGATTTATTTCACCTTGCATGATATTCTGAAGATCCATCCATGTTGTCAAAATGGCAGTATTTCAACTTTTCTTGTAGTTGAGTAGTATCCCATTGTTCCATTGTATATATATATATATCTCACATCTTTTTTTTTTGAATCCTTACCTGAGTATATATTTATTGACTTTATTTATTTATTTATTTATTTATTTAAAAGAATTCTTTATTGTTGAAAGTATTACATATGTGCCCTTTTCCCCTCATTGACCCACTCCAGCCAACCCCTGCCCCCACCCCTTGCCACAGGCCTTCAGCACCCTATTGTCTGTGTCCATGGGTTATGCATATATGCATATAAGGTCTTTGGTTGATTACCTCCCACCAATCCACCCTCCTCCACCTTCCCTCGGAGATTCCCCACTCTGTTTCATGCTTCTAGTCTCTGGATCCACTCTGTTCATCAGTTTATTTTGTTATTTTGATTCCACATATGAGTGCAATCATGTGATACTTGTCTTTCTCTGACTGACTTATTTCACTTAGCATCATACTCTCCAGGTCCCTCCATACTATCTTAAAGAGATTATTTTTTTAAATTGCTGCATAGTATTCCATGGTATAAATGTATCACAGTTTTTTTTTAACCACTCATCTACTGATGGGCACTTGGGCTGTTTCCAGATGTTAGCTCTTGTAAATTAAGCTGTGATGAACATAGGGAATGTATACATTCTTTCTGATTGGTGCTTTGGTTTCTTAGGACATATTCCCAGAAGTGGGATCACTGGGTCAAATGGCAGATCTATATTTAATTTTTTGAGGAAACTCCATACTGTTTTCCATATGGTTGTACCAGTGTGCATTCCTAGGGTGCACAGCAGTGCACTAGGGTTCCCTATTCTTCACATCCTCGTCAGCACTTTTCATTTGTTGATTTGTGATGTTAGTCATTCTGACAGATGTGAGATGGTATGTCATTGTCATTTTGATTTGCAGCTCTTGGATGATTAGTGACTTTGAGCATTTTTCATATGTCTCTTCACCATCTGTATGTCCTCTTTGGAGAAGTGTCTATTTAGGTCCTTTGTCCATTTTTTCATTGGATTGGTTGTCTTTCTTTTGTTAAGTTTTATTGAGTTCCTTATATATTTTGGATATTAATCCTTTATCAGATGTGTCATTGCCAAATATGTTCTCCCATACAGTGGGCTCTCTTTTTGTTTTGTTACTGGTTTCTTTTGCTGTGCAGAAGCTTTTTATTGTAATGTCACATTTGTTTATTTTCTCCTTAGTTCCCTTTGCTTTAGGAAGTGTATCTATAAACATATTGCTGTGAGAGATGTCTGAGATTTTGCTGCCAATGGTTTCTTCTAGGATTATTATAGTTTCATGACTTATATTTAAGTCTTTTATCCATTTTGAGTTTATTCTTGTGTATGGTATAAGTTGGTGTTCTAGTTTCATTTTTTTGCATGTATCTGTCCAATTTTCCCAACACCATTTATTGAAGTGATTCTCTTAACTCCATTGTATGCTCTTGCCTCCTTCGTCAAATATTAATTAAGCATAATGGCTTGGGTCCATTTCTGGTTCTCTGTTCTGTTCCATTGATCTATATGCCTGTTCTTGTGCCAGTACCAAGCTGTTTTGATTATGGTAGGTTTGTAATATAACTTGAAATCTGGTATGTGATTCCTCCAACTTTGTTTATCTCTCTCAAATTTGCTGCAGTCTTTTTGGATTTCATATAAATTTTTGAAGTATTTGTCCTAGTTCTGTGAAATATGCCATTGGTATTTTAGTAGGGATTGCATTGAATCTGTAGATTTCCTTAAGTAGTATGGACATTTTAATGATGTTGATTCTATCAACCCATGAACACAGTATATTCTTCCACTTGTTTATAACTTTTTCTATATCTTTTTCAACATCCTATAGTTTTATGAGTACAGATCTTTTGCCTCCTTGGTTAAGTTTATTCCTAAGTATTTTAATTATTTTGTTGCAATGGTAAATGAGATTGTTTAGTTGCTCTTTCTGAGAACTCATTATTGGTGTATAAAAATGCCATCAATTTTTGGTTGTTGATTTTGTATCCTACTACATTGCCAAATTCATTTATTAAATTTAGTAGTTTTTGAATTTTTTTTTCAGAGAGGAAGGGAGAGGGAGAAAGAGATAAAAACATCAATGGTGAGAGAGAATCATTGATCGGCTGCCTCCTGCACCGCCCCCCCCCCCCCCCCCCGGGGATTGAGCCTGCAACCCAGGCATGTGCCCTGACCAGGAATTGAAACATGACCTTCTCGTTCATAGGTCGATGCTCAACCACTGGGCCATGCTGGCTGGGCTAGTAGGTTTTTTTTCTTCTTTTCTTTATTGATTAAGATATTACATATGTGTTCTTATTGTCCCATTGCCCCCCCCCCCCGCCACTCCCCGACTCATGCCCTCACCCCCCTGTTGTCTGTGTCCATTGGTTAGGCTTATATTAATTCATACAAGTCCTTTGGTTGATCTCTCCCCCTTACCCCCACCCTCACCTACCTTCCTTATGAGGTTTAACAGTCTGCTCGATGCTTCTCTGTCTCTGGATCTGTTTTTGTTCATGAGTTTATGTTGTTCATTATATTCCATAAATGAGTGAGATCATGTGATATTTATCTTTCTCTGACTGGCTTATTTTGCTTAGCATAATGCTAATAGTTTTTTGATGGAGTCTTTAGGGTTTTCTATGTACAATATCATGTCACCTGCGAATAATGAGAGTCTTACTCCCTCCTTTCCAATTTGGATGCCTTTTATTTCTTCTACTTGTCTGATTGCTGTGGCTAGGAGTTCCAGTACTATGTTGAATAAGAGGGGTGAAAGTGGAAATCCCTGTCTTTTCCTGTTCTTAGGGGAAATGCTTTAATTTTCACCCATGGAGTATGATGTTGTCTGTAGGTTTGTCGTATATGGTCTTTATCATGTTGACGTATGATCTGTCTATTCCCACTTTGCTGAGAGTTTTTATCAAAAGTGGGTGTTGGCCCTGGCTGCTTTGTCTCAGTGGATAGAGCATCAGCCTGCGGACTGAAGGGTCCCAGGTTCAATTCCAGTCAAGGGCTCATTCCTGGGTTACAGGCTGGATCCCCAGTGGGCATATGCAGAAGGCAGCCAGTCAATGATTCTCTCTCATCGTTGATGTTTCTATCTCTCTCTCCCGCTCCCTTCCTCTCTGAAATCAATAAAAAATATTTTTAAAAAAGGGTGTTGGAGTTTGTTGAATGCTTTTTCTGCATCTATTGATATAATCAAGTGATTTTTGTTTTTCAATTTTTTTATGTGTCACATTTATTGATTTGTGAATACTATACCAGCCTTGCATCCCTAGAATAAATCACACTTGGTCATGGTTTATAAATATTTTTAATATATTTCCAGATGTGATTTGCTAATATTTTGTTGAGGATTTTAGCATCTAGGTTCATCAGGGATATTGGCCTGTAATTCTCTTTCTTTGTAGTGTCTTCATCTGGTTTTGGAATTAGGATAATGCTGGCCTCATAAAAAGAGGTTGGAAGTGTCCCTTGCTCTTGGATTTTCTAAAATAGCTTAAGGAGTATAGGTGTTATTCTTTGAATGTTTGGTAAAACTCGTGTGAAGCTGTCCGGTCCTGGGCTTTTATTGACTGGGCTTTTTTAAAATTACTGCTTCTATTTCATCAGTTGTTATTGGTCTATTCGGGTTTTCTGATTCCTCTGGTTTAGTTTTGGGAGATTGTCTTTTTCTAGGAATTTGTCTATTTCATCCACATTGTCCAGCTGGTTGGCTGTAGTTGTTTATAGTATTTTCTTACAATCCTTTGTTTTTCTGTGGTGTCAGTGGTTACTTCCCCACTTTCATTTCTGATTTTATTTATTTGGGTCCTCTCTCTTTGTTTCTTGATGAGTCTCGCTATGGTTTATCAATTTTGCTTATGCTTTCAAAGAACAAGCTCTTGGTTTAATTGATTTTTTTTTTTTTTTTTAGTTTCTATGTTATTTATTCCTGCTTTAATATTTACTATTTCTTTTCTTCTACTCCCTCTGGGATTTTCTTCTTGTTGTCTTTCTAGTTCTTTAAGTTATAGGGTTAAATAATTTATTGCTAATTTTTTTTAAGTTAGGCTTGTAGTGCTATGAACTTCCCTCTCAGGACTGCTTTGGGTGCATATATATTAACTGTTTCTGACTAAGTTATATCCTCTTGTTGGATTGATTCCTTTAGTATTATATAGTGAACTTTGTTGTCTCTTTTGATGACCTAATTTTAAGGTCTGTTTTGTCCAATAGTAGTGTTGCTACTCCAGCTTATTTTTCTTTTTCATTTACATGGAAATTTTTCCCCCCACCTGTTCACTCTCATCCTGTGTGTGTCCTTTGTTCTGAGGTGGGTCTCTTGTAGACAGCATATAGTTGGGTCATATTTTTGTATCCATTCAGCTACCCTATGCCTTTTGAATGGAGCATTTAATCCATTTACATTTAGGGTTATTATTAACTAGATACCCAATGCAAAAATTTGTGCAAGAGTAGGCCTTGCTTTCCCCGACTGCCAGCACCGACTTCCCTCTGGCATCTGGAACTGGGTTTCCCTCAGGCTGCCGGCAGGCATCCAGGACCCAGGCTTCCCTCACAGCCCTGGCTTCATCCTGAAAGTCATCTGGAAGGACAGCTGGTCTAATTAGCATATTATGCTTTTATTATTATAAATAGGTACTTATTTATTGCCATTTTAATTCTGTATGCCTAGGTTTCTCTCTCCGTTTCTTCTTATCATTACAGCAGTCCCTTTAGCATTTCTTCTAACTCTGGCTTTATGGTGATATATTCCTTTAGCCTTTTTTTGTGTGTGTCTTGGAAGCTCTTAATTTTATCACCTATTTTGAATGATAGCATTGCTGAATATAGTAATCTTGGTTTCAGATCCTTGCTTTCCATTACCTTGAGTACTTCATGCCATTCCCTTCTGGGCTGTAGGGTTTCTGATGAGAAATCAATTGTCAGCCTTATGGGAGCTCCTTTGTAAGTAAGTTTTCTTTTCTCTTGCTGCCTTTAAGATCCTCTCTTTAATTTTTGGAATTTTAATTATGATGTGTCTGGGCGTGGTCCTGTTTGGGTTCTTGCTTGGGGTTCTCTGTGCCTCCTGAACTTGTGTGACTTTTTTCTTTATCAGATTAGGGAAGTTTTCTGCCATTATTTTTTCAAACACTTTCTCTATCCCTTCCTCCCTTTCTGCCTCCTCTGATATACCTGTTATTCTAATATTGCTATGTTTCACGATGTTTCACAGATCCCTTAAGTTATATTCTTGTTTTTTTTTAAAATTAAATCTTTATTGTTCAGATTATTACAGTTGTCCCTCTTTTTTCCTCCATAGCTCCCCTCCACCCGGTTCCCACCCCACCCTCTGCCCTTACCCCCGCCACCCACTGTTCTCATCCATAAGTGTACAATTTTTGTACAATCTGTTCCCACACCCCCCAACCTCCTTCTCCCCCACCCCCCGAGAATAGTCAGTCCACTCCCTTTCTATGCCCCTGATTCTATTACATTCACCGGTTTATTCTGTTCATCAGATTATTTATTCACTTGATTTTTAGATTCACTTGTTGATAGATGTGTATTTGTTGTTCATAATTTTTTATCTTTATCTGTTTCTTCTTCTTCCTCTTCTTAAAGGATACCTTTCAGCATTTCATATAATACTGGTTTGGTGGTGATGAACTCCTTTAGCTTTTTCTTATCTGTGAAGCTTTTGCTTATCTGGAAAGCAAGCTCTTATTCTGAATGATAGCTTTGCTGGGTAAAGTAATCTAGGTTGTAGGTTCTTGCTATTCATCACTTTGAATATTTCTTGCCACCCCTTCTGGCCTGCATAGTTTCTGTTGAGGAATCAGCTGACAGTTGTATGGGTACTCCCTTGTAGGTAACTGACTTTCTTTCTCTTGCTGCTTTTAAGATTCTCTCTTTGTCTTTTGCTCTTGGCATTTTAATTATGATGTGCCTTGGTGTGGTCCTCTTTGGATTCCTTTTGTTTGGGGTTCTCTGTGCTTCCTGGACTTGTAAGTGTATTTCTTTCACCAGGGAGGGGAAGTTTTCTGTCATTATTTCTTCAAATAGGTTTTCAATATCTTGCTCTCTCTCTTTTTCTGGCACCCCCATAATTCTGATGTTGGTATGCTTGAAGTTGTCCCAGAGGCTCCTTACACTATCTTCATTTTTTGGATTCTTTTTTCTTTTTGTTTTTCTGGTTGATTGATTTTTACATCTTCGTATTTCAAATCTTTGACTTGATTCTTGGAATCCTCTAGTCTGCTGTTGGAACTCTGCATAATATCCTTTATTTCAGTCAGTGCATGCTTAATTTCTAGTTGGTCCTTTTTTATAACCTCGAGGGTCTCACTAGATTTCTTGAGGGTCTCACTAAATTTATTGGTGGTCTCACTAGATTTTTTGAGGATCTCACTACATTTATCGGCGGTTTCTAAAACATTCTTGAAAAACCTTATAACCGTGGTTTTGAACTCTATATCCAGTAGTTTGCTTTCTTCCATTTCTGTCATTTGTGACCTGTTTCTTTGTCTCCGCATTTTTTATGCTTCCCTGTGTTGATAGAGTAGCTTTCTGTATTAGGTGTTCTATATGGCCCAGTGGCTCAGCTTCCCCAGTTACCTGAGGTGGACACTCTTGGTGCACCCCCTTGTGGACTGTGTGCACAGTCTTGTTGTAGTTAAGCCTTGATTGTTGTAGGTATCACTGTAAGGAATTGACCTCCAGGCCAATTGGCTGTGAGAATCAGCTGTGTCTGTAGTGGGAGAACTTCTGAGCTGGAGACACCCTTCTGGGGCAAGACTTGCTTCAGTGGGGCCATGGTGCTCACTGATTCTGCTCCCTGAGTGTATCCCTTATGGATCTGAGGAGTTGTAATCTGGATGGTCCCACTCTGACCACTGGGTACACTGGCTCTTGGATCTCTAAGGAGGTGCTAATTTAGCCTCTTCCTGAGGCTACCCAGCAGGAGCCATGGAGTGATTCCTCTTCTTTGTTTGGCGTTTGGAGGTGCCCAGATGAGGCCCAGCTGTGAAGCAATGCAAGCTACTGTGGGGCCTTGGTCCTTCTTTTGGAAGTTCTGGGTCTCTCTGATTCAGCTGCAGTTTGTTAGGTAATTTTCAGGTTGCAAAGGGCCAGGCCTTTCATATGCAAAAGCCTCTGTGCACAGCTTGGGTTCAGTGGGGTCTCAGGGGATAAGCAGGGCAGAGCAAGCAGCTATGGCTGCTCCCCTGTCCTACCCTAAGAGGCCCCGTGTCTCAGTGTCCCAGTGATCACTGCAAGCACCTCTAAGAGAAAGCCGCCCTCGAGTTTAGCCCGATGCCAGACAGTTCAGTTTCTCCCCGTATGAGTCTGGGTCTCCAGAGACTCACCTGGAACTGGAGTTCAGAGCAGTTGGGAGCTTGTGTCACCCTCCCTATTGAAAAAGACAACTGCATCCTCAGTCTCCAGCCCTCTCCACGTGGGTTGCGTCTTCATTTTCCAGCCCTCTCCACATGCGCTGTGTCCTCAGTTGCCAGCCCTTTCTGCGTACGCCTCTGTACCTCTGCACTTTACTTCTGCACCTCCTCTGAGTCTCAGTGTGCTTTTCTCTTTCCTTCTAGTTGCAGAATTTCCACTCAGCCAGCCTTCCTGTGGTTCTGGATGATGTCTGTTTTGTCTTTTAGTTGTATTTTTGAAGTGGTTGTGTGAGGCAGCAATTTCCGGTGTTTACCTATACTGCCATCTTGCTTTCTCTCTCTCTATTCCTGTTTTTTACTTGTTTTTTTTCTTTTTGGTTGTCTGATTTCGTGATTTTTTTCAACCCTGTCTTCTAATTACTGATTCTCTCTTCAGCTTCCCCTAATCTGCTGTGTATTCCTGCCAATGTATTCTTTATTTGTGTTATGTCATTATTTCTGACTGTTCTTTTTTCATAGTTACTATATCTTTTTTCATGTTGTTGAGCATCTTTACCATCATTACTCTTAACTCTGTTTCAGATAAATGTCTTATCTCTGCTTCATTTATCTCTTTTGCTGGAGAATTCTCTTGTTCTTTCATTTGGGGGTTGTTTCTTTGTCTCCTCATTTTGGCTGTCTGTTTGGGTTTATGACAATGTATTATGTAGATCCTCTATGCCTCTTAATCTCTAGTGCAGGACGGTGTCAAATGCTTTTTCTGACTAAGTACATCAGGCAAAGACTCAAAGCCTCCAGAGACAGCCTCTGCCAACAGACTGATAGGATTCTGACTTGAATTGTCCCCAGGCAATCTTCCTCAAGTGTGGTGAGATATTTTTCAACAGGGTGGGGCTGTTGCTTCTACTTGGAGGCTAATCATTATTTTTAGTCTCTTAAGTGGCCTCAGGGCAAGGTATTTTCCAATATTCTTCCCCCCAGGTAAGGCAAATGTCTGTATGGGGAAAATGTCCTCAGCTGGGTGAGGGAATGACTCAGCATAGGAAACTGGAGTTGTCTTCCCTCTGAGCTCTAACCCCTGAGTCCCCAATCATGGCTTCTGCTCACACAGCTCCAGTCCACTCTGTCCTCCCTCTGCCAGAGCACAAGGTGGGTATCTCCACAGGGAATTTTGTGAATTTAAGAGGGTGCCTGAATTTTCAGCCTTCACTCCCTGGCTGACAGCAACCTTGCTGCTTTTCACAGCCAGATGTTTTGTGGGTACCCTTTTCAGTTGTGGTTATTTCTGCTGAGGGGCCCAGCTTGGAGATTAGATCCAAGATTTCTCAGTGGCAGCCCCCCACAGCTGAGATATCTCTCAAGAACTTCATTTGCTCTCTGTGGGCACTTGGCTAGCCCTTTCGTGCCTCTGCCCCTCTTACCAGTCTCTGTGGGGTCTCCATTTTTGGTCCTCAGGTATCATGGTTGTTTATTGACTGTTTTTAGAGAGAGAGGAAGGGTGAGATAGATAGAGAAATATCTATGTGAGAGAGAAACATCGATCAGTTGCCTCCCCCATGTCCGGCGACCAGGGAGCAAACCCAGAACCTTTTGGGAATACAGGATGATGCTCTAACCAAATGAGACACACCAACTAGGGCAGCAACATTATTCTTAATAACCATAGCAGATACAACCTTAATGTTCACCAACTGATGCATAGCTAAACAAAACATGTTCTATCCATATAATGGAGTACATAGAATAAAATACCTAGGAATAAACTTATCAAGGGGTGTGATGGCTCTATACACTGAAAACTACAGAACATTATTAAAAGAGATTGGAAAAGACACAAAGAAATACTTATAGAGGCATAATAAAAAATATCATATGTTAAATTTAATTCCACTCCTAGGGATTTATCTTTTAAATAATTAACAAGTATAAAAAGATATAATACTGTACAAAAATATGACTATTAATTTTAAAATCTGTTTTTATATATACATTTATATATTTATACTTTTAAAATACAATTACATGTATGTTTATATATGCATGAAAAATGTCCAAAAAATAAATACCAGGAGCTGTCAGCATTAGTTAATTCTGGGGAGTTAGAGAGAGGGATTTTTATTTTACATTCCTCTGTGTTGTTTTTCTTTCTGTTGTCATCAGAATTATTTATTTTATTTTTTTCTCACTTTTGAGGGTGCCATACAACTCACTTTGATTTTTAGGGCAAGGTCAGCCATTCTGGATTTGTGTAACTCCTTTATTCTGCAGATTAAGAAATGGGTCAGGAAAATGAAATAACTAATTCATGTACAGGCTGTAGCAGAAGCAGTTTTTGGAATAAATCTTCTAGATCCATACAGTACTTTTTCCAGCCCTCTGCACCTGTTCAGTTACATTGCCCATTTCTATGAAATATAATCACAAAATCATCAATCATTCCTAATGTTCCAGGGGTATTTCCAGAGTGCATGATTCAAAACAGAAATGGAAAGATTCTCACAGTACAATATTTGTCTGTTGCCATAATTCTAAAAAAAGGTAATCACATTTCCAAGAATGAAAACAGATGCAAATGTATAAGCAGTTGGAACTGAAACATAAGCATATGTTCAGAGACCATGAATAGTTTCTTTTTTCTTCCCTACACATAGTTTAACTATGCAATCTTTTCAGCTTTCAGAAGAGCAATGGCTGAGATTCCAACTCCCATTGAATCAGTAGGGATTTTGTCTAGTGTCATATTGTAAGGAATTCTGTGTTATAGAGTGGCTGTAGGGGAGTAAGAGGGATGCAACAATAGCCTACAGAGCTAGTAACTGAATGGGCTAGCTACTTGGGATTTGTGTTGTGAAACTGTTCAATACCTATGCTACCAATGGTTTTTTCCATAGGAACTTAACATTTCAGAATCATATGAAACATTAGGATTGCCTAATTTAAACACCTTATTTTGTATACAGGGAAACTGTGGTCCAAAAAGGGAAAACATTTTCCAAAGCCATAGGTTTAGTTGTTTTTGTATTTTTCATATTTTAAAGGGTATTTACAGGGTGGGGCAAAAGTAGGTTTACAGTTGTGAGTATGCAAAATACAGTTTATTCTTGTATTGTTATTTATTAACTAGAGGTCCGGTGCATGGAATTTGTGCATTTGGGGGAGGGGGGATTCCTTCAGCCCAGCCTCCTCCCTCTCACAGTCTGAGAACCCCAAGATCAATCACCCGGAAGAGGTAGGCTCTGCTCACCTGGCCAGGGCTTTATGATGGATCGTCCCAAAGAGGTAGGCCCTGCCCAACCCGCCAGGGCTCTGCAATGGATCACCCCCAAGGAAGAAGGCCTTGTCCACCCTCAGTAGCATTGCTGTGGAGTAGCCTGGGCCTCCCTGTTTGGAGTGATCAATTGTGCCCCGCAGAGGGAGACCCTGCCCACCCGCTGCAGCCCACTGGTCGATGACCTGGGCCTCCCTTTGCGGGGTGATCGTGCAGCCCCCCGATTGATCACCCCGCCGGCCAGTGGCTTGGGCCTCCCTCTGCGGAGTGATCATGGGGTGATGGCCAGGCCCCTGACCAATTGCATTGCACCTGCCTTGGCTGGTCGGGTGCCAGTGGGTATCATAGTGTGGTCTTCCAGATGGTCATTCTGCTGTTCGGCCATTTGGTCAATTTGCATATTATGCTTTTATTATTATAGATTACTAGAGGCCTGGTGCACAAAAATTTGTGCACTCGGGTGGGGAGGCGGGGTCCATTAGCCCGGTCTGTGCCCTCTCGCAGTCTGGGACCACTCGGGAGATAATGACCTGCTGGCTTAGGCCTGCTCCCGGGTGGCAGAGGGCAAGCCCAATCCCTATGTGCAGCCCCTGGTTGAGCTTAGAGCAGGGCTGATTGGGGAGTTGGGGCGCCGCCCCCTGTCACACTCAAGGCAGGGTCAATGGGGAGGTTGCTGCGCCACCCCTTGTCAAGCACAGAGCAGGCTCGACCAGGGGGTTGGGGAGCTCCCCCCTGTCAGGCACAGAGCAGGGCCGATCAGGGGGTTGAGGAGCTCCCCCCTGTCATTCACAGAGTAGGGCTGATAGGGGAGTTGGGGCACTGCCCCCTGTCACACACAGAGCAGGGCGGTTCAGGGGGTTGGGGCGATGCACCCTGTCACACTCAGGGCAGGGCCGATGGGGAGGTTGCGGCTCTACCCCGTCACACACAGAGCAGGGCCCGTGGGATGGGGGAGGATTGCGGTGCTGCACCCTGTCACGCACAGAGCAGGGTCCATGGGGGCGTTGGGGCGCCGCACCCTGTCACAAACAGAGCCGCAGGGCGATCAGGGGGTTTGGGCGCTGCCCCCTGTCATGCTGATCCCGGTGCTGGGAGGCCTCGCGGCTCTGCTGATCCTGGTGCTGGAAGGCATATTACCCTTTTACTATATAGGATAGAGGCCTGGTGCACGGGTGGGGGCCAGCTGGTTTGCCCTGAAGGGTGTCCTGGATCAGGGTGGGGGTCCCCACTGGGGTGCCTGGCCAGCCTGGGTGAGGGGTTGATGGCTGTTTGCAGCTGGTCACACCCCCTTCAGGGTGAGGGTACCCACTGGGGTGCCTGGCCAGTCTGGGTGAGGGGCTGAGATCTGTTTTCAGGCTGGCGGGTGACTAAAGCTCCCAACCGCTACTTTTTTTCTTTTTTTTTTTTTTTATTCTGGGCCAGCTTTAGCTCTGAGGCTTGGCTCCAGCTCTGAGGCCTCGGCTGCTGAAAGCAGGTATCTGGTTTGTTTGGGTTCTATAATCAAAACACTGTTTCAACTCCAGCTCTGAGATCCCGGCTGGCTGAAAGCAGGTTTCTGGAGTTTGTTTAGATTCTATATTTGTAACAATGTTTCAAACTGCAAGCTCAGAGGTCGGCAGCGGCAGGCGGGGAATGTTGGCTTCCTCTGTCACTGAAGCAAGCAAGCCTCATGTTTGCTTCAAGCTGCCTGGCTGCTGGCCGCCATCTTGGCTGGCAGTTAATTTGCATATCGCCCTGATTAGCCAATGGGAAGGGTAGCAGAGGTACAGCTAATTACCATGTTTCTCTTTTATTAGATAGGATTATATTATTTTCCATACAAACAACTGTAAACCTACTTTTGCCCACCATGTATTATATTTCACAGATTTGATTAGCAACTAAAAAGGAGGCTCACATGAGTTTTCATTGACTCATTTACTCAAAAGATCGCAAAGTGTGGTTCATGGCCATCAGTTTCAGCATAACCTGAGAGCTTATTAGAAATACAAATTCTGAATCAGAAGTGGTAGGGTTGGGGCCCAGAAATAAGCATTTAACAAGCCTTTTAGGTGATTCTGATACATTCTCCAATTTTTAAATTTTCATTACTTATAATTTATTATAAATCTGCTGTGGGGCAAATTCTCTTCTAGGTACTTCAATGTGTATCATCTCATTTAATCCTTTCAGTACTGTGTGTTAATAATATAGGCATATCATGGAGATATTGGGGGTTTAGTTCTACCACTGCAATAAAGTATCACAATAAAAGAGTCATCATCTTTTTACTAGTTGAGGGTCTTGCCTTTAATTTATAAAAAGATGAAGCATCTGTGAAGTACAGTAAAGTGAAGTGTAGTAAAACAAGATATGCCTGTATTATTCCACTTAGGTTTGGCACTTAAGGTCAAAAAGCTGCTCTCTAAACTATGAAGTAAGTTACCCACAATTTTTTTCTGAAATCTTCTTCTACCTGACCCATCCACTCTCTGCCATTGTTACCCTAACACTACTTCTAGGTTCCTAATATTTGCATATGACTGAGAGTCAAATACTTGGGCTCTTGTCTCCTCTTTCACTGTGTAACTTTGGGTAATTCCCTTCCCCTCTCTGGATTTCAAGTTCCTTATATATAAAATGAAAGAATTGGACTCATGTTTGACACCTCCATTAGCAGATCTCCACATCTATACTTAGAAAGGCCCTATTTCATTTTCCATTAAATTGAAGTTACTCTCCTCCTTGCCTAGAGAATCTGTGTTCTAAGCTTGCTATCCCATGTGTGATTAAAGACTATGATGGCTGGAAAAGTCATTGAAGGTTTTCACCTGCAGCTAGGAAAGGTATTTTTTATGAGCAAAGACCTATCATGGTGCCCTAGATCCCACTTCAGACAATGGTAGAAAGCATGAGGATAAGATGACAAAAAACATAATGTGACTCCTAAGCAGGTTGACTTATTGGTCAGATTTTCAGTGGCAAGAGGAAAGAAGCTGGAACATTAAATCATCCTTTTATTTTCTACCCAACCATCAGTATGTCAGGTGTTCTGTGAAGAACAGAATCTGTAGTTTATATTGGGGCCAATGAATTGAGACCTGAATGCAATTAAAAAAAACAAACCAACACACTGAATAAGCTTTTACTTTATGTTCTTATTTTTAAATTGTTGACACTACTACAGATTTCCCCCATACCCCCGCCTTTGCCCACCTCCACCCAGCTCCCAACCCCCTTCTCCTGGCCTTCACCACTCTGTTGTCTATGTCCATGGGCTATGTATATATGTTCTTTGGCTAATATCCTCACCTTCTTTTATACATCCTCTTCCGCCCTCTCCCCTATGATCTCTGTCAGTCTGTTCCATGTATCCATGCCTCTGGTTCTATTTTGTTCGTCAGTTTATTTTGTTAATTAGATTCCACATATAAATGAGATCATATGGCCTTTGTCTTTTTCTGACTGGCTTATTTCACTTAGCATAATAATCTCCAGGTCCATCCATGCTGTCTCAAAGGGTAGAGTTCCTCCTCTTTTGAATGCATTTTTTAAATCATTGTGATATCATAAAGACCATGTATTATTTGTAATATATTTAGAAGAAACTACATTGGTCTTGAAATGGGGTAGTCTTGATTTAAATTCTCACCTCTGTCATTTGCTAGTTTTCTGCTCCTGAGAATGACACTTAACCTCTCTGTGTCTCAGTGTCCTCAAATGTAAAATAGATTAATAATACATGCTTTGGCTATTTTCAAGAAAAGACATGAGACAATGTCTGGAACATGATAGGGGCTCAATAAATATTTGTTTTTGAAGTCCACTTGGAATTAGACCAGCAGTTACTCAAGTGAACTATTGATTTTAGTGTTAGAAGCAGCACTTGGGAGAAAGAGCTGGAAGCTCCCTATCCTATCCTAGGGTTAATTTTTTGGATCTCCCAGAATTACCTGGCATATTTTCTTTATCTCTGAAAGAGGAATTACTCGAACCTCTCATCAAGCAAAACCTGGGAGAGGAGGTTTGAATACACTACACCAGAGAATACTTTCTGGGGATGAGACATAAGAAAGCTGCCTGCTTAAAAAGGTATAGAGCCCTGACTGGGTTGGCTCAGTGGGTAGAGCGTCGGCCTGTGGACTGGGGGGGTCCCAGGTTCGATTCCAATCAAGGGCATGTACCTTGGTTGCGGGCACATCCCCAGTGGGGGGTGTGCAGGAGGCAGCTGGTTGATGTTTCTCTCTCATCGATGTTTCTAGCTCTCTGTCCCTCTCCCTTCCTCTCTGTAAAAAATCAATAAAATATATATTTTAAAAAAGGTATAGATAGGAAAGTTGGGGTAGTTCAACATAACCATTGTTTTCCTTGGTCATAGTGATAGTCTAGAACAGCGGTTCTCAACCTGTGGGTCGCGACCCCTTTGACTGTCGAACGACCCTTTTACAGGGGTCACCTAAGACCATCCTGCATATCAGATATTTACATTACGATTCATAACAGTAGCAAAATTACAGTTATGAAGTAGCAACGAAAATAATTTTATGGTTGGGGGTCACAACATGAGGAACTGTTTTAAAGGGTCAGAAGGTTGAGAACCACTGGTCTAGAATAAAGTTTTGTTTTAGTCCCTTCAGTTTAAAGATAAGTAAGGGTTAAGATTCAGTACAAAGATAAACATTACTAATGGTATCAACAGAGGAGTCCAGAAATGCTGTTCGAATTGCCCTAATATAAGTAAAATTAAAGCATTCATCTAGGCTTCACTTTTCTACTGCTTAAGGTCTCTTGTCCTCTCTTTATTCTAAATTCCAGAATATTGCTGGGTTTTGTGTTAGAAAAGCCACTTTAGACTACACCAATATTTGTTTGATTAATAGCCTTCTGGATACATTTTGCCCTCTTTTTTCTCAAACTGGTTTCTCACTTGAATGCTCAGTCCTTAGACTGCTTTTGGTAAGCTGGCTTTTGGAGGCTAGGGGATAAAGTAGAAACAGAGCACTGATTTGCTTTTCTTTTGCATTGTCTTTCCTAAATAAAGCCAGAAGACTAAACTGTATTGGTTTCTCTGGCTCATCTTCAGGTATCAACTTCCATAAGCAAAAGGTGAAATCAGCATTCCTTCTAACCAAATGCCTCTCTAAATTCAATTGTTCACCCTGTCCCAGGTCCTAATGCCTTGGAGCTGGCCTGTGGGTTAGTGGAGACTGGGGTTTCAAGAAAACCCTAACTTCAGTCATATTCTATGAGCCAAACTCTATGCTAGTTACTTCAATACATATTATCTCATTTAGCACTCACAGTGCAATACGGCATTATTATTCCTTTTTTAGGTTGAAATAAAATGCCTTTACTAAGGACACCCAGCTAATAAGTAGTGTCACTAGATTGGAATCTGAGTTTGTCAGACACCATCTTTCTATTTTGGCCACTTGTAAATCCCTTGGGTTAAAAATATAGGCAGCCTAAGAATGGCTTTTCCTTTTTTTAAAGTGATTTTTCCCCAGGTTCATGTTTTCTGCCTCTCTGCTGTCTCACTATATATATATTTTTTTAAAAAAATTCTTTATTGTTTAAAGTATTACATATGTCTACTTTCCCCCCTATTGACCTTTTCCCAGCCACTCCCACCCCCAGTGTCTCCCTATACTTTTATTCTCTTGTGGTTTGTGCTGTGACTCATTGAGATGGGTCTGGTCCTCAGTTCTCTGCTTCCCAGATAACTATACAGAAAGATTGGAACCCCAAAAAGCTGCTTCTTTTTTAGTCCCATATAAGTGACCAAAGTAGTATAGCTCAACAGAGCAGCCTTGGGATAAATGTAAAGGTTGTCTTTTGATCGTCCTAATTTCTTTGCTGTTAATATCTAACCACCTTACAGAAAAATAATGTTGTGCAAACTATTAACCATTCATTAGATTGAATTTCTACTCTGTATTCTTTGATTACAACTCTGAGCTTTGTTTGTTTGTTTATTTTATTTATTTATTTATTTATTTATTATTTATTATTGCTTAAAGTATTACAAAGGGTATTACATATGTGTCCTTTTTTTTCCCCCCTGCCTTTGACAATCCCCTGGCCTCCCCTACCCCCCAGTGTCTTATGTCCATTGGTTATGCTTATATGCATGCATACAAGTCCTTCGGTTGATCTCTTACCCCCCTCCCTCTTGCCCCCCAACCCTCCCTGGCCTTCCCGCTGCAGTTTGACAATCTGTTTGAGAGAGCTCTGCCTCTGTATCTATTATTGTTCAAAAGTTTATAATGGTCTCTATTATCCATGAATGAGTGAGATCATGTGGTATTTTTCCTTCATTGACTGGCTTATTTCACTTAGCATAATGCTCTCCAGTTCCATCCATGCAGTTGCAAATGGTAAGAGTTCCTTCTTTTTTACAGCAGCATAGTATTCCATCATGTAGATGTACCACAGTTTTCTAATCCATTCATCTACTGATGGGCACTTAGGCTGTTTCCAGATCTTAGCTATGGTGAATTGTGCTGCTATGAACATAGGGGTGCATATATCCTTTCTGATTGGTGTTTCTGTTTTCTTGGGATATATTCCTAGAAGTGGGATCACAGGGTCAAATGGGAGTTCCATTTTCAGTTTTTTGAGGAAACTCCATACTGTCTTCCATAGTGGCTGCACCAGTCTGCATTCCCACCAGCAGTGCACGAGTACAACTCTGAGCTTTGTCCATGCAAGTTTAGACATAGGTTTGTTTTTATATTTTGGGGGGTTTCATTTGGTATAGATATCTGTTCACAATCTGAAAAAAAATAGACGAATTATTGACTAAATGTATTCACAGCATATTTTAGATGGTAACAATTTTACACATAATGTCATGTAATCTCTTTTCACTGATGACAGGAAAACAAGGAGGAAGGTAGGAATTGCCCAAGATCAAACACTGAATAACAACCCCCCCCCCCGCCCAATTTTCAATCCAGTGGGATTTCTACTGTTAAAACAGTGCTCAATGTGCATTTACTGATTATTTCATAATTGATTGGCAGTCATGAGGAAGGTAGGTCTTTGTAGTAACCCAAAGAATATTATGTAGGAAATAGTATAGTACAGGTATGCCTCAAATATATTGCAGGTTTGGTTCCAGACCACTGCAATGAAATGAATATTGCAATAAAGCTAATCTCACAAATATTTTGGTTTTGCAGTGCATATTAGAGCTATATTTACATTACAGTGTCGTCTATTGAGTATACAATAGCATTACATCTAAAAAAAAATGTAGGTACGTGCTGCCAGACTCTTTGTTGGTATGTACCCTTCTACAGAAGTAAAGATACTTGCCTTGCTGCCTGGCTCCAGAGTATGCTTTGTGTTCTACCAGGACCCCTGATTTTGGGGGTTCCCCTTATTTCTAACAATTTGGGGGCTTGTCTGGGATTCTGTTTGTTGCTATGGGGGGCCATTGGACCCCTCTTCTGAGGAGGTGCACCCCGCTGCCAAGTTGCAGTGGCTTCAGTGAGGAGGGACAGCCATTACAGCCCAGGACTACTAAGAGCTCAGGATCGAGAGTCAGCCATCAACGTGGGAAGGGCCCAAACAAGCAAGAACAGCAACAATCAGGTAACCTCATGCATGAGCCAAGGTGGGAATTGGACTGAGAACTACTTTGGTAATCGGGTATCCCTAGAGGTCGGGTATATGAGACTGGGATGTGTTTTGGACATAAAGTGGGTGTGGAGTTCTTACCTGCAGTTCTGTGCTCCCGTGAGGGAAGTGGCCAGGGAGGGACAAAGTGGATCTTGAGGGGTGAAAGAAATCTCCAATATGGGAGGTTGAGCACATAGTCACAAGGGACTCTCAGGGAGTGCAAGAAATCTCCAATATGGGGGATTAAGCACAGTGTGAAAAATCTCCATTATGGGAGGTGAACACATAGCCACAAGGGACTTTCTGAGGATGGGAAACAAGAATTCTAGGCTTAGGGAATACAAATAGCCCATTGGGAGAATGCTAAGATTCTGGAGAAGGGCTGACCCTGAACCAGGGACAGGAGACATTGGGCTGCTTTGGTGATTTTTTGTGCAGGGCATTCTGTGGTGTCTGTGGGTTATGCATGCCTGTATAAGAGTGTTTCTGTTGTGTGTTTTTTGTGTGTGTGTCTTTGTTGTTGCTTTAATTTCTTTAAAGATGGGGCACATCCCACTTTTGGGGAGCCCAGCTATTGTGGCGAGGCTGAACACATGGCAGAAATGGCAGGAATGTCTCAGCAGCTGCTGAGAATTCTTAATCTTGGGAACTCTTCTTGGTTTCCCTCTTAGGATGTCAGCCGCCAGAAACTCTTAGCTAGTGATATTTCTTCTCTGTGTGTCTGTAATGTAATTTTGGTTATCTTTTGGGGACATAGGTTCTGCTCTTCACTTGTTTATGATTATAGGGACAAAGATTACATGGGGAAGTAGGGATTATAGGCATGGGGAAGTAAATAATGTGGGCTAGAGTGGGACATTATTGTTTGGACAACAAGGCTAATGTTTTCATGATGGTTGGCAGTTCTTGAATGAGAATCCAAGGTTGACTCCCAGGTCCCAGGGGCATACAATTCCCAGATTTTTGTTTCTAACATTTGGAGGAGCCGATTTTCAGAAGTACCCTCCAACAGACTGTAAAATGCAGTTGGGGCCCACTCCCATTTTGTAAAGAAGAATAAAGCTGTGAGTACTCTCTGTTACAAAATTTGTCAAGAAAATTCCTTGGGTAATAATAATTGGTTTTAAAATCTCAGAGTTGTTAAGACATACTAAATAGATATAACTAAAACAAAGGGTTTATGATAAAACTTTTCAGTGATAGATATATATGCCTAAACATAGTTTTCCAAAGTTTTTGGTAACTTAAAAATTTGGAGTTTGCTGAGTTAAATGGTAAAAATTATTAAATACCAGGGTATTTTGAAATAACAGGTACGGAAATATTAATCTGAGTGTGCCTTATATGGAGAACCTAGAGGATGGATTTGAATCTGTTAATGAATAAGTCTTGTATTTTATTTGAAATATCTCTTAAAATGTGAATATATTGCTAATCTGAGGAATGTTAATTACTTACATGACACCTAAAGATTAAGGTTTCTAAGGGTTAAGAATTCTAATTGGAAAGAAATTATAGTTTTGGCGTCATTTTGAAGGAAAAGAGTGGGTTCTGAAAGTTGTAAGGTTTGTGAGGAAAAATAATGCTTGTAAAAAGAAATATTGAAAGGAAGTTATATAAATTACACATGCCAGTAAGCCAGGATAAGTAGAATAGGGAAACTGAGATGGTTAAACAGCAATTTGGAACTATCTAGTAAATCTCCCCTCCCCCCCCAAAATTAAAAAAATAATAATTAAAAAAACAAAAAAACAATGTATATACTTTACTCAAGTAATACTTTACTATTAAAAATGCTAGCAATCATCTGAGCCTTTAGCAAGTCAGAATTATTTTGCTGCTTGTGGGTCTTATCTATAATTTATAAAAAAACATAGTGTCTGTGAAACACAATTAAAAGAGGTATGCTTGTACTAAGCAAGAGTTAAAAGCATGCATGTCTATAAGTAAGTCTGATGTTCAGCTGATTACATCAATATGGTTGTACTAGTTATATTAAGCAGAAGTCCATTCTCATTGTTAAATGTCTATGACATATTGATAGTGAAAAATTTTTGAATGTCAATCCTGGCTACAGCTCTTAAGCAGAAAATGTAAATGAGAGAGGTGGGTCATGTGAATATTTTCAAATTGAAAGGCATTAAGACGAATAACTTTTTTTTTTAATGTGATGAGGTAGCAGGTTGGTAAACTTTATTTATTTTTTAAAAATTTATTTTATTGTTTAAAGTATTAAAAATGTCCTCCTTTTTTCCCATTGATGACTCACGCTCCCCATTCTAATCCCCTCCCTAGGCCTTCACCCCACTATAGTCTGTACCCATGGGTTACGTATATATGCATGTAAGTTCTTTGGTTGATCTGTTCTATCCCCTCCTTCCTTCAGAGGATTCTTAGTCTTGCATGCTTCCATAACTCGAGCTATTTTGTCAGTTTATTTTGTTCATTAAATTCCACATATAAGTGAGATGATGTGATACTTGCCTTTCTCTGGCTGACTTGTTTCACTTAGCATAATACTTGCTAGGTCCGACCATGCTGTCTCAAAGGGTAAGAGGTCCTTCTATTTTACAGTTGCATAGGATTCCATGGTGTAAATGTACCACAGCATTTTTTTTTTTTATTCACTCATCTACTGATGGGCACTTGGGCTGTTTCCAGATCTTAGCTATTGTAAATTACACTGCTATGAACATAGGTGTGCATATATTCTTTCTGATTGGTATTTTAGGTTTATTTTAAAAATCTTTATTATTGAAAATGTTACATATGTCCCCGTTATTTCCCCATTGACCCCTTCAGCCCCTCCAAGGCCTACACCACCCTATTGTCTGTGTCCATGGGTTATGCATATATGCATACTAGTTCTTTGGTTGATCACTTTCCTCCACCAATCTACTCCCGCCTTCCCTCTGAGGTTCAACAGTCTGTTCCCTGCTTCTATGTCTCTGGATCGATTTTGTTCAACAGTTTTTTTTTGTTCATTAAATTCCACATATGAGTGATATCATGTGATACTTGTCTTTGACTAGCTTATTTACCTTAGTATAATACTCTCTATGTTACTCCATGTTGTCTCAAAATTTATTTTTAATTTTTACTGCTGAATATTATTCCATGGTGTAATTGTACCACAGCGTTTTATCCATTCATCTACAGATGGGAACTTGGGCTGTTTCTAGAATTTAGCTACTGTAAATTGCGCTGCTATGAACATAAGGTTGCATACATTCATTTTGATTGGTGTTTCAGGTTTCTTAGGATATATTCTTAGAATTGGGATCACTGGGTCAAATGGCAGTTCCATATTTAATTTTATGAGGGAACTCCATAGGTATTTTTAATTATAAAAAATTCTTGCCCTAACCGGTTTGGCTCAGTGGATAGAGCGTCGGTCTGTGGACTGAAAGGCCCCAGGTTCGATTCCGGTCAAGGGCATGTACCTTGGTTGCGGACACATCCCCAGTAGGGGGTGTGCAGGAGGCAGCTGATCGATGTTTCTCTCTCATCAATGTTTCTAACTCTCTATCCCTCTCCCTTCTCTGTAAAAAAATCAATAAAATATATTTAAAAAAAATTCTTTACTGCTGAAAGTATTACATATGTTCTCGTTTTTTCCCCATTGTCCCTGTCTAGCCCATCCTCATCCCCCACCCTGGCCTTCACCACCCAATTGCCTGTGTCCATGGGTTATATATATATTTGCATATAAGTTCTTTGGTTGATATCTTCCTACCCACCCACCCACACCAGTGTTGCCTCTGAGATTTGATAGTCTATTCCATGTTTCTACGTTTCTGGATCTATTTTGTTTATCAGTTTAATTGTTCATTAGATTTCACATATGAGTGAGATCATGTGGTACTTGTCTTTCCTGATGGCTTATTTCACTTAGCATAATTCTCTCCATACTGTTTTCCATAATGGCTGCACCAGTCTGCATTTCCACTAGCAGTGTACCAGGAGTCTCTTTTCTCCACATCCTCATAAGCACTTGTTATTTGTTGATTTGTTGATGGTAGCCATATGACAGGCGTCATCAATGACAATACTTCATTGTCATTGTAATTTCCATCACTCTGATGATTAGTGACTAAGCATTTTTTTATATGTCTCTTGACCACCTGTATGCCCACTTTGGAGAAGTGTCTATTTAGGTCCTTTGCCCATTTTCAAATTGGATTGTTTGTCTACCTTTTGCTAAGTTGTATAAGTTCCTTATATATTTTGGATATTAACCCTTTATTGGATGTATCATTGCCAAATATGTTCTCCGAAAATGTGGGCTCCTTTTTCATTTTGTTGATGGTTTCTTTTGCTGTGCATAAACTTTTTATTTTGAGATAGTTCCATTTGTTTATTTTATCTTTTGTTTTCCTCACCATAGAAGGTGTATTACCAAGCATATTGCTGTGAGAGGTTCTGAGATTTTGCTGCCTATTATTTCTTCTAGGATTTTTATGGTTTCACAACTTACATTTAAATCTTTTATCCATCTTGCATTTATTCTTGTTTGTAATGTAAGTTGTTGGTCTAGTTTCATTTTTTTTTTGTATGTATCTGTCCAATTTTCCCAGCACCTTTTATTGAAGAGACTGTCTTGACTCCATTGCATGCTCCTGCCTCCTTTGTCAAATATTAATTGAGTGTAATAGTGTGGGTTGATTTCTGGGGTCTCTGTTCTCTTCCATTGATCTATATGCCTGCTCTTGTGCCAGTATGAGGCTATTTTGATTATAGTGTCCTTATGGGAGTTGTTTTTTTTGTAGATAACAAATTGCTTTTCTCTTGCTACCTTTGGGTTCTCTCTTTGTCTTTAATTTTTGGCATTTTAATTATGATGTGTCTGGGTGTGAGCCTGTTTGGGTTCTTCTTGCTTGGGATTCTGTGTGCCTCCTGAATTTCTGTGACTTATTCCTTCACCAGGTTAGGGACATTTTCTGCCATTATTTCTTCAAACAGGTTCTCTATCCCTTGCTCACTTTCTTCTCCTTTGGATACTCTTATTATGTGGATATTGTTATGTTTTATGTTGTTCTACAGCTCCCTTAAGCTGTCCTGCTTTTTAATTTATTTATTTTTTTTGGTTCTCTAAATGCATGTTTTCTACCCTGTCTTCTAATTCAATGATCCAATCCTTGGCTTCTCCTAATCTGCTGTGTATTCCTTCCAATGTGTTCTTTTTTTATTAAATATATTTTATTGATTTTTTACAGAGAGGAAGGGAGATGGAGAGGGATAGAGAGTTAGAAAAATCGATGAGAGAGAAACATTGATTCAGCTGCTTCCTGCACACTCCCTACTGGGGATATGCCCACAACCAAGGTACATGCCTTTGACTGGAATCGAACCTGGGACCCTACAGTCTGCAGGCCGATGCTCTATCCACTGAGCCAAACCAGTTAGGGCTCCAATGTGTTCTTTATTAGTGCTATGTCATTCTTCATTTCTGATTGGTCATTTTTCTTAGTCTCCATCTCTTTTCTCATGCTGTTGAGCATCCTTGTTGTCATTATTCTGAACTCTATAGCTGGCAAATTTCTTATCTCAAATTCATTTAGCTCTTCTGAAGAATTCTCTTGTTCTTTGATTTGTGGCTTGTTTTTATTTTGTCTCCCATTTTGGATGCCTGTTTGGGATTGTGCTTTTGTATTAGGTAGATCTGCTATGACTCCCAGTGTCTGGTGCAGGACAATTTCATATGCTATTTGTGACTACCCCTGAACACCCTGTTTAGAGCTATCAGCAGTCCAAAGCTTGTGGTTCCCACTGTTGGAGCTGTGTGCTTTTGGAAAGGACCAAGATATGTACCAAGGTCTGCTTTTTCTAGCTCTGGGTCCAGAGTTGGATCAGGAAAAGTCTCAAAGCATCTAGAGATCTGCCTTGGCCTGTTGTTTGATTGTTACTCTGAGTATAAATTTTCCTTAGGCTACAGACCACAGCAAGTGGTAGACTCCACAGGGTGGGGTGAGAGGTTTGACAACAGGGTGGTGCAATTGCTTCTCTTCCAGGCAAAGTTAAGGTCTGCCTAATAAATATGTCCTCTGCAGTATGAGGGAAGGACTCAGCATAGGAAACTGGGTTGGCTGCCTTCTGAGCTATAACCTCAGAGTTCTCACCCCTGGATTATCCTCACACAGCTTTCTTCCACTTTGCCCTTCCTCTGCTGGAGCCCAAGGTGAATGGCCACACACAAAATCTTGTGCATTAGCCCTTTAAGAAAGTGCCTGCATTTTCAGCCTTCTTTCACTGGCATTCAGCAACCCTGCTGTTTTTTTTACAACCAGATGTTATGTGGGCATCTTTCTCAATTCTGGTGCTCTGGACTTTGGAGCTGAGTTTGGTTTATAGCCCCCAGAGTTTTCAACGGGAACCTGAGATATCCCTCTGGAATTGTAGCTGCTGCCTGTGGGAACCCAGCCAGCCCTGTCACTCCTCCACACTTCCTACAAGTTTCTATGTGGTCTCCACTTTCAGTCCTTGGTTATCAGGGTTCTCTCCAGCTAGTCTTCAGTTGATTATTCAAGATGGTTTTTTCCCTATATTTTAATGGTAAGTCCAGTTTGGTCCTGGGAAAGTGTCACTATAGCTTCCACTTAATCTGCCATCATTTTGGAACTCAAAGAAAATAACCTTTAATTACAATATGATCACAGTGATTTTAGTTAATGTCCAGGTTTTAATATTTAAATTTATTCCCATTTCAACATCTACCCACTATTTAGAAAATTGAAAGAGAATGTCCTAGAGCAGTGCTATCAAATAAGAAATGTAAAGTGAACATGTAAGCCATTTTTAATTATACTTTTTATTAAGCTGTTCTTTTATATCAATTCTACAAAATTGCATGAAGCTTTATAAACATTTTTAAAAGATATAATTTCATAAATAATTAATATTCTGCTAATTTTATTTTGAATAGTAAATGCCAAATATTCTGTTTTTGTTTTTTAATGTTTTATTGTACTTTGTTAAAAAAGAAAAATTGTACATTTTTATGAGTAAATTTAATGTAGTGAAATTAAAAATGGAAAAACATTTTATTGGGATAATTATAGATTTACTAGTGTCCCAGTGCACAGATTTGTGCACATTGAAAGAAAATTAATTAGAAGAAATGTTTAATATTGCTATTTGTGTCTTGCTAATGAAAAGAAAATAGGATTCTACCGAGTCTCCTATCTACCTACTCCAGGACTTCTGTGAGAATCAAATGAGATGAAGCATAGGATAACGCTTCACAAAGATTTTGTTAATCTGTAAAATGCTTTCACCTGACTACAAAGCAAGTCAAGTTCCTGGGCTGAAAAAACTCCAAGGATGCTAGTTGCTAGGGAGAGGAAGATAGACATTGTTATGTGACATCATTACCCAGCACCCACAGCCACCATTTCCAGGCTGCACTGGGCTGTGGGCCGCATTTTGTGCCATGGGGTCTTGGCACCATTGGCTGAGATTTGGTGGGGTATAGCTCCAGGATGGTGGTGGGGCCAGTGTCCCACTTGGGGGAAGTTGAGTGTTGGTTTGTTGGCGCAAGGTCCATGGTGTCTTTTATTTTTAAATGGCCAGTGCGTGTCATGGCAGCTCCTGTGTTGAGCATCTTCCCCCTGGTGGTCAGTGTGCATCATAGCTACTGGTCAGATGAACAGATATATATATATTTTCAGTTGAAAGAATAAGTGTAGAGAGATGCTATGTACGCTTTACCAAATTACCAGTCAGCATACTTTCATAGATCCAATTCACCAATCTTTTAAAGATATATATGGTTTTACTTATAGTCGTGTGAGTATATTTAGTTATGTACAATTTTATTGCATGTGTGGAATTGTGTATCCATCATCATAGTCAAGACAGTGAACAGTTCCACATTGCAAGGATTACTTGTCCTTCCTTTTTATAGACACTTAACTCCTACCCACCCACCCCACTTCTTGGCAACCACTAGTCATTTATCCATCTCTATAATTTATTTCAAAAATATTATATGGATGGAGTCATAAAATTAGTGAACTTTGGCATAGACAGTTTTTTAACTTACCATAATTCCCTATAGATTCATCTAAGTTGGTTCACTCCTTTTTGTTGATGAGTGGTACACCCATTGAATGATATGTGGTCTGTTTCTTTCTTTTGGCTCTTATAAATAAAGTTTTTATGAAGACAAAATTTTATTTCTCTAGAATAAATGCCCAAGAATGTAATCGACGAGTTGTATAAAGGGCTTGTTTAGTTTTCCAATTAACTAGCAAACTGTTTTACAGGATGGCTGTATCAGTTTATATTTCCACCATCAATGTATGAATGATTCAGGTTATTTGTATCCTTGTCAGCATTTCATATTGTCACTATTCATTATTTTAGCCATTCTGATAGGTGTAGTTTTAATTTCATTTCTCTCATGAATAATTATATTGAACACATTTTCATGTGTTTACCTGTTATCTGTATATCCTCTTTAGTGAAATGTTTGTGGGTTTTGACTATTTTCTAGTTGCATTGCTTGTTTATTTTACTGTTGAGTTTTGCAAGTTTTTTATATATTCTGGATACTAATTCTTATCAGATATGTCTTTTGTAAATATTTTCTCCAAGACATAATTTGTTTTTCTATCCTTTTCCCATGAGCTTTCACAGAATTAAAGCTTTTAATTTTGATGAGATCCAATTTATCATTTTTTTCCCAATTATATATTGGGCCTTTGTTGTCAGCTTTTATAATTATTTTCCTGGTCCCAGAGACTAGAGAATTTCTTTTATAATTTTTTCTAAAAGTTTTATAGTTTTATGTGTTACATTTAAATCTATGATCAATTTTGAAATTTTTCTTCTTTAAGGTATGGTTTCCCTTCATTTATGTCCAATTACTGTAACACAAACTCAATTGGTTTTCCATATTTGTCAAAAATCAGTTGGGAATATTTGTATGGGTCTCTTTTTAGAACCTCTGTTCTGCTTCATTGATCTTTGTATCTATCCACAAATGAACACTATCTTGAATAATGTAGCTATATAGTAAAATAATATCACAGTGTGGTTTATTCTACATTGTTCTTTTTTGTCAATTTTATTTTAGCTACTTAGGTCTTATGACTTTTCACATGCAGGCATATCTCAGTGATATTGCAGGTTTTGGTTCCAGACCATCAAAATGAAATGAATAACTCAATAAAACTAATTGTATGGTTTTTTTTGTTTCAAAGTGAATATAACAATTATGTCAATACTTAAATGTAGTCTATTTTTTTTTATAAGCTACTTTTTTAAAAATATATTTTATTGATTTTTTTTTTTTTACAGAGAGGAAGGGAGAGAGATAGAGAGTTAGAAACATCGATGAGAGAGAAACATCCATTAGCTGCCTCCTGCACATCTCCTACTGGGGATGTGCCCGCAACCCAGGTACATGCCCTTGACCGGAATCGAACCTGGGACCTTTCAGTCCGCAGGCCGACGCTCTATCCACTGAGCCAAACCGGTTTCGGCAAATGTAGTCTATTAATTGTGCAAAAACATTATGTCTAAAAAACAATGCACATGCCTTAAATACAAAATGCGTTATTGCTAAAAATTGTTAACAATTATCTGAGCCTTCAGAAACTCATAATGGAGAGTCTTACCATCAATTTGTGAAACATATAATATCAGCCAAGCCTGGGGCCCCAAACAGGAAGTGCCTGACATTGACATGTACTGGAGTCCCTCTAAAGAGGCCCCAGAACCAACAAAGCTTTTGGCTGGCTTCAGGCCATATTAGAACATGACAAAATTAGCTCCAGAGACGGCACACCAATGGAGATCTTGGCAGGCACCATAACCTGCTAGGGTGAATTCCTCCTTGGGAGATCAACCCACTAAAGCAGCTCATACACTGTAGACTGGGTCAATACTAACAGGCAGGCAGCCTAGGGGTCAATTTTGAATTATTTTTTTCCATAAGGTATGGTTTCCCCTCCATTTTTCTCTAATTGTTGTGCCACAAACTCCATTGGTTTTCCATATTTGTCAAAAATCAGTTTGGGTTGATCAACAGCAATTAAGACTCGATTACTAAACATAATGCACTTTAGGTCCATCTATGCTGTAACAAATGTTAAGTTTCACTCCTTTTTTAGGCTGAGTAATATTCCATTGTATATATGTATCACAGTTTTTTATCCATTCATCTATTGATGGGCACTTGGGTTGCTTCCATATCTTGGCTATTGTAACAAGAGGGCTCACATAAGCTACACAAGGGACATTCCTCAAGCACCCAGCTCAGGTACTCAGCCCCTGTTACATAAGATCACCTACCCAGACTGAGAGCTACAGAAAATCCACTGACTACATAGAAATAAACCCTGAGAAGCAGCCAAAATAAGGAGACAAAGAAACATGTTATAAAGGAATAGAAGAAATCTCCAGATAAAGAAATTAATGAAATGCAGACAAGCAATCTAGTAGATACAAAGTTAAAAACAATGGTTATAAGGATGCTCAAGGAAATTAGGGATAAAATTCATTAACTCAGTGAGACCTTCAACATACAGATATTAAGAATAAAAAAAGACATGGGAACCATAATAAAGAACCAGCAGAAAAGAAAAATACAATATCTGAATGAAGACTGCATTACAAGGAATCAATATTAGATTAGATGAATCGACAATTTGGAAGACAAGGTAGCAGAAAACACCTAATCAGAGCAGCAAAAACAAAAAAGAATTTTAAAAAAGGAGGCTAGTTTAAAGTACCTTTGGTACAGCATGAAGCATAACAACATCCACATCATAAGGGTACCAGAAAGAGAAAAGAGCGAGAAAGACAATAAGAACATATTTGAAAAAATAGTGATTGAAAACTTTCCTAATATGGTGAAGGAAAAATATATACAACTCTAGGATGTGTAGAGAGTCCCAAACAAGATGAACCCAAAGAGGACCACAACAACACATGTCACAATTACAATGACAAAGGTTAAAAATGAAGATGAATCTTAAAAGCAGCAAGAAAGTTGTCTACAAGGGAGTGCCCATAGAATGCCAACTGATTTTCCAACAGAAACTTTTCAGGCCAGAACAGATTGTAACGAAATACTCAAAGTGATGAAAAGCAAGGACCTACAACCAAGACTACTCTACCTAGCAAGGCTATCATTTAAAATTGAAGGAGAAATAAATAGCTTCACAGACAGTGAAAAACTAAAGGTGTTAATTACAAACAAAAGTCATGAACTGAATGGTTTCATAGGTGAATTTTAGCAAACATTCCAAGAAGAATTAACATCTATTGTCCACAAATTCATCCAAAAATTTCAACAGGAGAAGGACAACATAACTCATTTTATGAGGCCGGAATTATTCTGATTCCAAACCCACAAAAACACAATACAAAGAAATAACATTATAGGCCCAATATACTCAACAAAATATTAGCAAACCGAACTTATCAATATATCTATATATCTATATATATATCTATATATCTATATATCTATATATATATCTATCTATATATATATATATATGCCTAAGCGACCAGTCAACCAGTTGACTGGTTCACTGGTTGCTATGATGCGCACTGACCACCAGGGGGCTGACATTCAATGCAGTAGCTGCCCCTTGGTGGTCAGTGTGCTCCCACAGCGAGAGTGCTGCTCAGCTGACTGACAGGCGCCAGATGCAGGGCTCACAGCTGGCTGCCGCAGCCCAGAGACTGCAGCGGAGCATCAGTGAGCCTACCGAGCAGAGGCGGTGGCAGGCACAGCCAGGCCAGGATGAGCAGGAGCAGCAGGCAAGAACAGCAAGTGGCGTTGGACTGCTGGTTTCAGCCCGATACCCGCAGGCCATATGAAGGGACCCCACCAGTGCATGAATCTGTGCACTGGGCCTCTAGTATATTATAAAGATCATACACCATTGTCAAGTGAGACTTATTCCTGGGATACAATGATGATTCAATATTCTTAAGTCAATTAATGTGATACACCACACAAACAAAATGAATGATAAAAATCACCCAACCATATCTAAGATGCAGAATAAGCATTTGACGAAACCCAGCCTCCATTTATGATAAAAATTCTCAGTAAAGTGGGAATGAAAGTAACATACCTCAACATAATACAGATCATATATGACAAAGCTACAGCTAACATCACACTAAACAGGGAAAAACTAAAAGCATTTCCCTTAAGATCAGTAATAAGACAGGGATGTCCAATTTTACCACTGTTGTTCAACATAGAATTGGAAGTCCTAGCCATAGAATACAAGAAGAAGAATGAACAGTATCAAATTAAAAATCAAGAAGTAAAACTGTCATTATTTGCAGATGACATGATACTATATATAGAGAACCCTAAAGATTACATGAAAAACTATTAGAACTGATAAATACATTCAGTAAAGTAGCAAGATACAAAATAAATATTCATAAAATCAATGCATTTTTACACACAAATTATAAATTATCAGAAATAGAGTCTAAGAGAGCAATACACATTGCACACAAAAAATCAAGGAATATATCTCATAATGCAGGGAAGAGACCTATACTCAGAAAATTATAAGATGTTGAAGAAATCAATTGAAGAAAATGCAAATAAATGGAAGCATATACTGTGTTCATGGACAAGAAGCATTAACACCATAAAAATGTCCATACTGCCCAAAGCAATCTATAAATTTAAGGTGATTTCCATCAAGATACCTGTGAAATTTCTCACAGAATTAGAACAAATAATTGAAAAAATTGTATGGAACTTTGAAAGACCCCAGATAGCCATAGCAATCTTGAAAAAGATCAAAGTTGGAGGTATAATGCTACCTGATATCATACAATACTACAAGGCTATAGCAATAAAAAAAAGCATTGTACTGGCATAAAAACAAATACATCAATCAAAGAAACAAACCCACACCCATATGATCAATTCATCTATAACAAGGTAGGCAATAACATACACTGGGCTAAAGACAGTTTATTCAATATATGTTATTGGGTAAATTGGACAGATACATGCAAAAAATGAAGCTAGATCACTTTCTCATACATACAAAGAAATAAACTCAAAATAGATTAAAGACTTAAATGTAAGACTCAAAACTCTTAGAAGAAAACATAGGCAGTAAAATGTTGGGTATTTCTCTTATTTTTTTGATATATCTAACTGGGCAAGGGGAACAAAATAAAAAAAATAAGCCAATGGAACTACATCAAACTAACAAGTTTTTGCAGAACAAAGGAAACCACCAACAAAATAAAAGACAACTTAATGAATGGAAGAACATATTCATCAATAATCTGATAAGGGGTTAGTGTCCATAATTTATGAAGAACTAATACCACTCAACACCAAAAATAAATACAACCCAATTAAAAAGTGGACAGAGAACCAAATTGACACTTCTTCAAACAGGACATACAGATGTCCAATGGACATAGAAAAAGATGCTCAACATTACTGATCAATAGAGAAATCCATATTAAAACCACAAAGAGTTGTCACTTCACACATATCAGAATGGCTATCATCAATAAACCAACAAACAAGTGCTGGCGAGGATGTGGAGAAAAGGAAACCCTAGTGCACTGCTGTTGGGAATGCAGATTGGTGCACCCACTCTAGAAAATAATGTGGTTGTTCCTCAAAAAATTAAAAATGGAACTTCTATATGACTCAGTGGCTCCACTTCTGTGTATATATCCAAAGATACCTAAAACACTAATTTGAAAGAATATATGCACCCCATATGTTCATTGCAACATTATTTACAATATCTAAGATATGAAAACAACCCAGGTGCCCATTAATAGATGGGTGGATAAAAAAGCAACAAGTGTTGGAGAGGATGTGGAGAAAAAGGAACCCTTCTGCACTGCTGTTGGGAATGCAGACTGGTGCAGCCACTATGGAGAACAGTATGGAGCTACCTCAGAAGACTAAAAATGGAACTCCCATTTGACCCAGTGATCCCACTACTAGGAATATATCCCAAGAAACCAGAAACGCCAATCAGAAAGGATATATGCACCCCTATGTTCATAGCAGCACAATTCACCATAGCTAAGATTTGGAAACAGCCTAAGTGCCCATCAGCAGATGAGTGGATTAGAAAACTGTGGTACATATACACAATGGAATACTATGCTGCGGTAAAAAAAAAAAAGGAACTCTTGCCTTTTGCAACAGCATGGATGGAACTGGAGAGCATTATGCTAAGTGAAATAAGCCAGTCAGAGAAAGATAAATACCACATGATCTCACTCATTTGTGGATTATAGAGAACAACATAGACTGATGAAAAGGGACAGACCCAAAGACTGAGAAACAGCAATCAGGCTATCAATCCCCAGAAGGAAAGTAGGGGAGGGCAGGGGTAAGGGGAAGAGATCAACCGAAGGACTTGTATACATGTATATAAGCCAAACCAATGGACATGGACAACAGGGGGATGGGAGCATGAGTTTGTGTGTGTGGGGGAGGTTGGGGGTTAATGGGGGAGATGAGGACACATTTGTAATACCTTAACTAATAATAAAAAAGAAAGAAAGAAAGAAAGAAAAGCAATGCACATACATACAATGGAATATTACTTGTCCGTAAACAATAAAATCATACCACTTGTAGCAATGATGAACCTAAAGGGTATTATGATAAGTGCAATAAATCAGACAGAGAAAGACATATACCATTTGATTTCACTTATATGTGGAATCTAAAGAACAAACAAAATAGATTTATATATGAAGAGAACAAATTGATAGGATGATGTGGAAGGGGGTTGGGGACTGGGTGAAAAAGGTGAAGGTATTAAGAAGTACTAATAGTGGTTACAAAATATTCATGGGGATCTAAAAGAAAGTATATAGAATAAAATTAATAATATTGTAATAACCATGAATTGTTCCAGGTGGGCACTTGAAATATCAGGGGGAAAATTTTATAAAGAATATAATTTTTGAAAAGATGGTGGCTGGCAGGACAGAGGTGTGGGAGAGGATGTGAGTGAGGGGATGAAAGGAGTGTGTAGATGTGTGTGGTGTGTGAGTGAGTGAGTGAGGGACAGTTAAATCTGGCAGGAGCAGCAAGGGCTGGCAGACCAGACTCTCTTGGACAGGGAGAGACTACCACTTCTGCAGGCACTCCCCAGACTGCGGGACTTGGGCACAGAACCCATGCCATCTTGAAGGGTAGAGTGGCCTCTTCTAGGAACTCATCAGCACCACCACTCAGACAGGCCTTGGACACTGCCCGTGACCCAGCAGCCACTCCAGCTAAAATCCTGCTGTCCCACCTGCAGACCCATGGACCTGGGACTTCCACCTCCAAAGGTGCACCACTCCCACAGCAGTAAGTGCAACTTTCCCCTCCCCAGCAGCAGACCTCCAGACTCCACATTCCTGTGTGTTTCCACCAATCATGCGTTTCCAGTGTGCAGACTTCCAGGGCACACCATTCCATAGACAGCTTTTGGGAGCTACTGTGAGCCCCCGCTGGGTGTGATTTTGTACAGACATGAGCGTGCTGCCCCACAGTAGAAATTCTAAATTCCCTCTTCCTGAATAACTGCCTACAGACAACCCAGCTGCGCAATTTCAGCACCAGGGCTCCTCAGAGTGCATCAGAGCTCTGTGCCACAAAGGCACTGCCATAGTCACACATTTCCAATGAGCAGGCCCCCTGAGCCCATTTATCCACAGGGCTCTCTGGTGAGCTGCTGTGAGTCCCGGCTGGGTATGATCTTGGACAAACAGGGACGCACTTCCCCAGCAATAGAAATTCTGAATTCACTCATCCTGGTCACCTGCCCACAGACACCTCGATTACACAGCTTCAGAGCCAGGGCCCTTCAGAGTGCTTCAGTGCACCACACTGGCAAAGGCACCGCTGGTGCCCTTGTGAACTGCCACTGGGAGTGGGCACCTATCCACCACAGGTGCAGCAGCAAAAACTGAATCTCCCCACCCCACAGCTGCAGAACTCTGGACACTATAGACACATGCTTTTCCAGCACACAGGCCTCCCAAGCCCACCCCTCCATAGGCAGCCCTTGGGCGCTGTGGTGAGCTCCTGCTTAGCACGCACTTATACAAACAGGGACGCACTGCTGGGCTGTAGAAACACTGAATTCCGTCTTCTGGGATACCTGCCCACAGACACCACAATCCCATGGCTTCAGAGCCAGGTCCCTTCAGAGTGGGTCAGTACACCCTGCTGGCAAATGCACTGTGGGTGCCCCTGTAAGCCACCACTGGGGGCACGTGGATACAACCACAGTAGCAGCAGCAAAAGCTGAGTCTGCCCACCCTAAAACTACAGAACTCTGGACACCACAGTCATGCCTTTCCAGAGTGAAAGCCTCCTAAGCCCCACCACCCCAACAGATGGTTCCTGGGTGTCACTGTGAATCCCTGCTGGGCACACACAATTTCAACCAAGGATGCAAGACAGCAAAAATTGGGACACTCCCCTCCATGGCTGCTGACTTCTAGACACCGCAGTTATGCCTTTCCAGCTCGCAAGCCTATATCAAGAGAACCCAAATAGCTCAAGTAGGGAGCTACGCTAGATTACCAAGCCCAAGAGACTTGATAGATCACACCAGTAGAAACATCCCCAAAAGAACCTGGGTAGCAAAGCAAATGGATCTACAATTAAAACGTTACAGCAAAACATGGGAAGACAAAAAAGCAATCCTCAAAGGAAAGAAAAAGAGGAATCACCTGAAAGGGAGTTAAATAAAATTGAGGCTAGTAACATATCAGAGAAAGAATCCAGAGTAATGGTTATAAGGATGCTCAAATGACTGGATGACAAATATACACAACTCAATGAGAATTATAAGGAGCTGAATTAGAATGTCACCAACATGAAAAGGAACCAAGAGGAAATGAAGAACAACATAACTGCAATAAAGAACACAATGGAAGGCTTAAACAGTAGACTAGAAGAGGCTGAGGACCGCATCAGTGAATTAGAAGACAAGGTAGGAAAAAACACACAAACGCAGTAGCAACTGGAAAGAAAATTTAAAGAGCAAGAGGAGAGCCTAAGGGGGCTTTGGGACAACACAAAAGAACTACTTTTGCATAAGAGGGGTACCAGAAGGAGAGGAAGAGAAGCAAGGAATAGAAAACCTGTTTGAAGAAACAATGACAGAAAACTTCTCTGATATTGGCAAGAAAAAAACTATGCAAGTCCAAGAGGCACATAGAGTCCCAAACAAGATGAACCCCAAAAGACTGACAACAAGACACATCATAATTAAATTGGCAAACACCAATGACCAAGTAAGAATCTTAAAAGCTGCCAGAGAGAGACAGAAAGTTACCTACAAGGGATCTCTTATTAGAATATCAACTGATTTCTCAACAGAAACACACCAGGCCAGAAGGGAATGGAATGAAATGTACAAATTGATGCAAAGCAAGGGAGTGAACTCAAGAATACTATACTTAGCAAGGCTATCATTCAAAATTGAGGGTGGAATCAGGAGTTTCACAGACAAAAAAGGGCTAAGAGAGTTTATTACCACCAATTTAGCAATGCAAGAAATGCTAAAGGGACTGCTATAAAAAGAAGAAACAGAAAGGCAAGAGGAACCACAAACATAAGAATAAAAATGACGATAAACAAGTACTTATCAATAATAACATTAACCGTAAATGGATTAAATGCTCCAATCAAAAGTCATGAGGTAGCTGAATGGATAAGAAAATGTGAACCATATATTTGATGTCTGCAAGAGACCCACTTCAGAAAAAAGAATTCACACAGAATGAGTGAAGGGATGGAAAAAAAAATTTTTCAGGCAAATGGAAATGAGAAAAAAGCTGGGGTTGCAATACTTATATCTGACAAAATAGACCTCAAAGTAAAGGCCATAACAAGAGATAAGGAAGGCCACTACATAATACTCAAGGGAGCAATTCAACAAGAAGATATAATGTTGGTAAACATATATTCACCCAATACAGGAGCACCCAAATACATAAAACAACTTCTGGAAGATATCAAGGGAGAGATCAATAGCAATACAGTTATAGTAGGGGACTTTAATACTCCACTGATACCACTGGATAAATCCTCTAAACAAAAAATCAGCAAAGAAACAGCAATCCTAAATGACTCACTAGATCAGATGGACTTAATTGACATCTTCAGAATATTTCACCCCAAAGCTTCAGCATATACATTCTTCTCCAGTGCACATGGGACATTTTCAAAGATGGACCACATATTAGGACACAGGCAAAGTCTCTTCAAATTCAACAGGATAGAAATCATAACAAGCATCTTCTCAGATCACAATGGCATAAAACTAGAAATCAACTATCATAAAAACAGTGAAAAAAGTCAAACACTTGGAGGCTAAATAGCTTGCTATTAAACAATGAATGGGTTACCAAGAAATCAAAGAAGAAATAAAAAGCATCCTGGAAACAAATGACAATGAAAACACAACAATCCAAAATCTATGGGACAAAATGAAAACAGTCCTGAGAGGGAAGTTCATAGTTCTACAGGCCTACCTCAAGAAACAAGAAAACTGGTAAGAAATTATCTAACCTTGCAACTTAAAGAATTAGAAAGAGAGCAACAAGAAAAGCCCACAGTATCCAGAAGGAAGGAAGTAATAAAGATCAAAGCAGAAATAAATGATATAGTGACCAAAAAGACAATACAAAAGGTCAATGAAACAAAGAGTTGGTTCTTTCAAAGGATAAACAAGATTGATGAACCTCTAGGAAGGCTTACCAAGAAACAAAGAGAGAGGACCCAAATAAAGAAAATCAGAAATGAAAGAGGCGAAATAACAACAGACCCCACAGAAATACATAGGATTGTTAAAAAATACTATGAACAACTCTATTCCAACAAACTAGACAACATGGAGGAAATGGACATATTCCTAAAAAAATACATTCCAAAACTCAATCAGGAAGAATCTAAAAATCTGAATATGCTGATAACTGTAGAAGAAATTGAAGCAGTCATCAAAAAGCTTCCAGCAAGGAAAAACTAAGATGGCGGCATAGATAAACACCGGGAAATTGCTGCCTCCCACAACAATTGAAAAATACAAAACGGACATCAACCAGAACTACAGGAAGGCTGGCTGAGTGTAAATTTTACAACTAGAAGGAAAGAAAAGCACACTGAGAGCCAGAGGAGCTGCGGAAGTAAAGTGCAGGGGTACGGGGGCTCGCGTGCGCGGAAAGGGGCTGGCACCTGAGGACGCGGCTGTCTTTTTGAATCCAGAGGGAGTCACAAGCTCCCGACGGCTCTGAACTCCGGTTCCGGGAAGTCTCTGGGGACCCAGGACTCATACGGGGAGAAACTGGACTGTCTGGCAGCGGGTGAACTTGAGGGCGGCTTTCCCTCAGAGGTGCTTGCAGCCGTTACAGGGACACTGAGACGCACGGCCCCTTGGGGCAAGGCTAAGGATCCGCCATAGCTGCTTGCTCCACCCTTTGATTCCTTGAGACCCCTCCCCACACAGGCTGCGTCAGAGGCTTTTGCATATGAATGCCCCGGCCCTTTGCAACCTGATAATTACCTAACTGCAGCCAGGCCAGACAGACCCAGAACTTCCAAGAGAAGGCCCAAGGCCCCACAGCGGCTTGCATTGCTTCACAGCTGAGCCTCATCAGGGCACCTCCAAACTCCAAAAAAGGAAGGAGAATCTGCAGTTCTCTTTGTAGCTCCTGCTGTGTAACCTCAGGCAGAGGCTAAATTAGCACCTCCTTAGATCCAAGAGCCACTATACCCAGTGGTCAGAGGGGGACCATCCAGATCACAACTCCTCAGATCCATAAGGGACACACTCAGTGTGCAGTCTCAGTGAGCACCAAAGCCCCATTGAAGCAAGTCTTTTCCCCAGAAGGGTGTCTCCAGCACAGAAGTTCTCCCACTGCAGACACAGCTGATTCTCACTGCCAATTGGCCTGGAGGTCGATTCCTCCCAGTGATCCTACAACAACCAAGGCATACCTGCAACAAGACTGTGCACAAAGCCCACAAGGGAGTGCACCAAGAGTGTCCACCTCAGGTAACTGGGGAGGCTGAGACACTGGGCCCTACAGGACACCTAGCACACAAAGCCACTCTATCAACACAGGGAAGCAGCCAAAATGCGGAGACAAAGAAACAGGTCACAAATGGCAGAAATGGAGGAAAGCAAACGACTGGATATAGAGTTCAAGGCCACGTTTATAAGGTTTTTCAAGAATTTTATGGAAACCGCCAATAAATTTAGTGAGTCCCTCAATAAGTATAGTGAGACCCTGGAGGACATGAAAAAGGACCAACTAGAAATTAAGCATACACTGACTGAAATAAAGAATAATTTACAGAGATCCAACAGCAGACAAGAGGATCCCAAGAATCAAGTCAAAGATTTGAAATACAAAGAAACAAAAAATACCCAACCGAAAAAGAAAAAAGAAAAGAGATTCCAAAAATATGAAGATAGTGTAAGGAGCCTCTGGGACAACTTCAAGCGTACCAACATCAGAATTATAGGGGTACCAGAAGAAGAGAGAGGGCAAGATATTGAAAACCTATTTGAAGAAATAATGACAGAAAACTTCCCCTACCTGGTGAAAGAAATAGACTTAGAAGTCCAGGAAGCACAGAGAACCCCAAACAAAAGGAATCCAAAGAGGACCACACCAAGACACATCATAATTAAAATGCCAAGAGCAAAAGACAAAGAGAGAATCCTAAAAGCAGCAAGAGAAAGACAGTCAGTTACCTACAAGGGAGTACCCATACGACTGTCAGCTGATTTCTCAACAGAAACCATGCAGGCCAGAAGAGAGTGGCAATAAATATTCAAAGTGATGAATAGCAAGAACCTGCAACCAAGATTACTTTATCCAGCAAAGCTATCATTCAGAATAGAAGGTCAGATAAAGAGCTTCACGGAAAAGAAAAAGCTAAAGGAGTTCACCACCACCAAACCAGCATTATATGAAATGCTGAAAGGTATTCTTTAAGAAGAGGAAGAAGAAAAAGGAACTCTTACCATTGCCACAGCATGGATGGAACTGGAGAGCGGATAAATACCACATGATCTCACTTATTTGTGGAATATAATGAACAACATAAACTGATGAACAAGGACTGATCCAGAGACAGAGAGGCATTGATTGGACTGTCGGGCCTTGGAGGGAAGGTAGGGGAGTGTGGGGGTAAGGGGGAAAGATCAACCAAAGGACTTACATGCAAGCATATAGGCCTAACCAATGGACACGGACAACGGGGGGGTGAGGGCATGAGCGGGGGGGGGGGCGGGGTAGAGGGTAATGTGGGGACAAGGACACATATGTAATATCTTAATCAATAAAAAATATATTAAAAAAAAAAAGCTTCCAGCAAACAAAAGCCCGGAGCCAGATTGCTTTACAGGGGAGCTTTACCAAACATTCAAGGAAGAACTAAAACCTATCCTCCTCAGACTATTCCAAAAAATTCAAGAGGAAGGAACACTTCCAAGCTCATTGTATAAAGCCAGCATCACCGTAATACCAAAACCAGATAAAGACAACACAATGAAAGAGAATTACAGGCCAATATCCCTCATGAACATAGATGCCAAAATCCTCAACAAAATTCTAGCAAATCGGATTCAGCAGTACATCAGAAAGATCATACAGCATGACCAAGTAGGATTTATCCCAGGATGCAAGGATGGTACAATATCTGCAAATCAATAAACGTGATACATCACATAAACAAACCGAGATATAAAAATCACATAGTCATATCAATTGATGCAGAATAAGCATTTGACAAAATCCAGCACCCTTTCTTGATAAAAACTCTCAGCAAGGAGGGAATAGAAGGATCATAATAAAAGCCATATATGACAAACCCACAGCCAACATCATACTTAATGGACAAAAACTAACACCATTTCTTCTAAGAACAGGAACAAGACAGGGATGGCCACTCTTACCATTCCTGTTCGACATAGTACTGGAAGTATCAGCCATTGCAATTAGACAAGAAGAAGAAATAAAAGGCATCCAAATTGGAAAAGAAGAAGTAAAACTCTCCTTATTTGCAGATGACATGATATTACACATAAAAAAACCCTAAAGATTCCATCAAAAAACTATTAGACTTAATAAATGAATTCGGCAATGTAGCAGGATACAAAATTAATGCCAAGAAATCTATGGCATTTGTATACACCAATAGTGAACTTACAGAAAGAGGGACTAAAAAAAAATCCCATCTACCATCGCACCAAAAAACTTAAGATACCTATGAATAAACTTAACTAAAGAGGTAAAAGACCTCTACTCAGAAAACTACAGGATGTTGAAAAAAGAGATAGAGGAAGACATAAACAATGGAAGAATTGACCGTGTTTATGGATTGGTAGAATCATAAAACCAAAGAGATCAACCAAAGCAATCTATAGATTCAATGCATTCCTCATTAAAATACCAACAGTATATTTCACAGATCTAGAAAGGACTCCTCAAAAATTCATCTGGAATAAAAAAAAACAAAAAAACAAAAACAAAAACAACAACCCCAAATAGCTGCAGTGATCCTGAGAAAGAAGAACAAAGTAGGAGGGATCTCCATACCAGATACCAAGATGTATTACAAAGTCACTGTTCTCAAAACTGCCTGGTACTGGCACAAGAACAGACATATAGATCAATGGAATAGAATAGAGAACCCAGAAATCGACCCAAACCACTACGGTCAATTAATATTTGACAAAGGAGGCAAGAACATACAATGGATTCAAGACAGTCTCTTCAATAAATGATGCTGGGAAATTTGGTCAGACACATGCAAAAAAAAAAAAAAAGAAAAAAGAAAGAAAGAAAGAAAGTAGACCACCAACTTACACCATACACAAAAATAAGCTCAAAATGGATAAAGGACTTAAACATAAGACGGAAAACCATAAAAATATTAGAGGAATCCAAAGGCAACAAAATCTCAGACATATGCCGAAGCAGTATCTTCACCCATACAGCTCCTAGGGCAATGGAAACTAAAGGGAAAATAAACAAATGAGACTACATCAAAATAAAAAGCTTCTGTAGAGCAAAAGAAACCATTAACAAAACCAAAAGAAAGCCCACTGCATGGAAGAACATATTTGCCAATGCTATTTCAGATAAGGGCTTAATCTCCAACATTTACAGGGAACTCATACAACTTAACAAAAGGAAGACAAACAACCCAATAAAAAAATGGGCAAAGGACCTCAATAGATACTTTTTGAAAGAAGACATATGGAAGGCAAAGAGACATATGAAAACGTGCTCAAAGTAAGTAATCATCTGAAAGATGCAAATCAAAACTACAATGAGGTGCCATCTCACTCCTGTCAGAATGGCTATCATCAACAAATCAACAAATGACAAGTGCTTGCGAGGACGTGGAGAAAAAGGAACACTCGTGCACTGCTGGTGGGAATGCAGACTCGTGCAGCCACTGTGGAGAACAGTATGGAGTTTCCTCAACTAAAAATGGAACTTCCATTTGACTCAGTGATCCCACTTCTAGGAATGTATCCCAAGAATCCAGAAACACCAATCAGAAAAGATAAATACACCCCTATGTTCATAGCAGCACAATTTATAATACCTAAGATTTGGAATCATCCTAAGTGCCCATCAGCAGATGAGTGGATTAAAAAACTTTGGCACATCTACGCAATGGAATACTATGCTGCTGTAAAAAGAAAGGAACTCCTACCATTTGCAATAGCATGGATGGAGCTGGAGAGCATTATGCTAAGCGAAATAAGTCAGTCAGAGAAAGATAAATATCACATGATCTCATTCATTTGTAGATTATAATGAACAACACAAACTGATGAACAGAAATAGATCTAGAGACAGAGAAGCATCGATCAGATGCTCAAACCTCAGAGGGAAGGCAGGGGAGGGTGGGCCTAAGGGGGAGAGATCAACCAAAGGACTTGTACGTATGCATATAAGCATAACCAATGGATACAGACACCAGGGGGTGAGGGCATGAGTGGGGGAATTGGGGGACAATTGGGAGATAAGGAGACATTTGTAATACCTTAATCAATAAAGGAGAAAAAATCTAAAAATCCAAAAATAAATAAATAAATAAATAAATAAATAAATAAATAAATAACCTCTAAATATGAAAAAAGAATAGAATTTTCTAATTGCTATGCTGTACACCTGAAACTAATACAAAGCAATGTTGATTGTAAAAATTCTTCCTTCCTTTCCTTTCCTTTCCTTTCCTTTCCTTTCCTTTCCTTTCCTTTCCTTTCCTTTCCTTTCCTTTCCTTTCTTTTCCTTTCCTTTCCTTTCCTTATTTAAGTTTATTGGGGTGACATTGGTCAACATGGACATATAGGTTTCAGGTATGGGTTTCTATGTTACATGATCTGCATACTGCACTGTGTGCCCACCACCCAAAGTCAAATCTTCTTTTGTCACTCTTCTCCCCCGATCCCCTTCCCTCTGGCAACCACCACGCTGCTGTTTGTGTTCATAAGCATCAGTTTTATATCCCACATATGAGTGAAATCATATGGTTCTTATCTTTTTCTGAATGAGTTATTTCACTTAGTATAATATTCTATGTTGTTGCAAATGGCGCTATGTCATCCTTTCTTATGGCTGAGGAGTATTCCATTGTGCATATGTACCACATCTTCTTTATTCAGTCCTCTATCACAGGACACGTTAGCTGTTTCCATGTCTTTATCTCTGTGTATCATGCTGCAATGAATATAGGGGTACATTTATCTTTGCAAATACATGATTTTAAGTCTTGGGGTTATATATCCAGGAGAGAAATTGCTGGGTTGTATGGTAGCTCTAGTCTTAATTTTTTGAGGAATCACCAGACTGCTTTCCATAGTGGTTGTACCAGTCTACATTCCCACCAGCAGTGAATAGGGGTTCCCTTTTTTCCACAATGTCTACAACACTTATTATTGCTTGATTTATTGATAATAGCCACTCTAACTGGTGGGAGGTAGTATCTCATTGTAGTTTTGATTTGCATTTCCCTAATTGTTAGTGAGATTGAACATCTTCTCATATATCTATTGGCTGTTCATAAGTCTTCTTGGGAGAGGTGTCTGTTCAGGCCCTCTGCCCATTTTTTGATTGGTTTGTGTATTTGTTTGGTGTTGATTTGTGAGATTTTTATTTATTTTGGAAATTAAACATTTGTTGGAGCTACTGTTTGCAAGTATCATCTCCCATATGGTTGGCTGCCTCTTTGCTTTGTTGTAAGTTTCTTTTGATGTGCAGAAGCTTTTTAGCTTGATATAGTCCCATTCACTTATTTTTGCCTTTACTTCCCTTGCCTTTGGGTCAAGTTTATAAAATATTCTCTATGACCAAATTCCATAAGTTTGATACCTATATTTTCTTCTATGCAACTTATTGTTTCAGGTCTTCTATTTAGGTTTCTGACACATTTTGAATTGATTTTTGTACATAGGACCAATTATAATCCAGTTTCTTTCTTTTGCATGTGGCTTTCCAGTTTTCCCAGCACCATTTATTGAAGAGAGTATCTTTACTCCATTGTGTGTTTCTGGCTCCTTTGTCAAAAATTATCTGTCCATATACATGTGGTTTTATAGCTGGGCTCTCTATTTTGTTCCATTGATCGGTGTATCTGTTTCTCTGCCAATACCATGCTGTTTTTCTTATTGTAGCTCCGTAGTATAATTTGAAGTCGGGTAGCATGATAACTCCAGTTTAGTTCTTTTCTGTCAGGATTGCTTTGGGCATTTGGGGTCTTTTTTGGTTCTATACAAATCTTATGATTTCTGATTCTGTTTCTTTAAAAAATGACATTGAGATTTTGATGGGGATTGCATTAAATCTGTATATTGCTTTGGGTAATATGGCCATTTTAACTATGTTGAGTCTTCCAATCCATGAACATGGGATATTTTTCCATTTTGTTGTGTCTTTTCCCATCTCTTTTAACAATGCTTTGTAATTTTCAGTATATAGGTCCTTCATGTTCCTTGTAAAATTTATTCCTAGGTATTTTATTATTTTGGTTTCAATAGCAAAATAAATTGTTTTCTTTTTCATTTCTCTTTCTGAAGTATTTTTTGTTAGTATATAGGAAGGCAATGGGTTTTTGCATATTGATTGTGTATCCTGCAACTTGACTATATTATTTTTATTGTGTCTAATCATTTTTTGATGGAGTCTTTAAGGTTTTCTATATACAGAATCATGACATTCACAAAATGTGACAGTTTTACTTCTTCCTTCTCTATTTGGATGCTTTTATTTCTTTCTCTTGCCTGATTGCTCTGACTAGGACTTCCAGCACTATGTCAAATAAGAATGGTGAGAGTGGACATCCTTGTCTTGTTCCTGATTTTAGAGGAAAAACTTTCAGTTTTTTTCCATTGAATATAATAGCTGAGGGTTTATCACAAATGGCCTTTATTTTGAGGTACTTCCTTCCTATTCCTATTTTATTGAGTGTTTTAATAATAAATGAATGTTGTATCTTATCAAATGATTTTTGTGCTTCTATTGATAAGATCATATGATTTTTATCCTTTCTTTTATTAATGTGCTGTATTACATTGATTGATTTGCATATATGGGACCATACTTGTGTCCCTGGAATGAACCCCACTTCATCGTGATGAATTTTTTATGTAATATTTTATTTGATTTGCTGGTATTTTGTTTAGGAATTTTGCATCTGTATTCATCAGAGATATTGGTCTGTATTTTTCTTTTTGTGTGTTAATTTTGCCAGGTTTTGGTTTCAGGGTTATATTGGCCTCCTGGAATGTGTTAGGAAGAACTTCCTCTTTTTAAAATTTTTGGAAGAGTTTGAGAAGGATAGATTTAAATTCTTCTTTGAACATTTGGTAGAATTCAGTGGTGAAGCCATCTGATCCTGGACATTATTTTGGGGGAAGTTTTTGATGGTTGTTTCAATTTTCTCTCTGCTGATTTGTGTATTTTGATTTTCTAATTCTTCATGATTTAGTCTGGGAAGGTTATATATTTCTAGGAACTTATCCATTTCCTCTAGGTTATTGAATTTGGTGGCATATAGCCTTCCATTATATCTTAGCATGATTCTTAAATAGTCAATTGGCATTTTTCTTTTATTTATTATTTTTAAAATATAGTTTTATTTATTTCAAAGAGGAAGGGAGAGGTAGAGAGAGATAGAAACATCAATGATGAGAGAGAATAGGCTGCCCCCTGCATGTCCCCTACTGGGGACCGAGCCCACAACCTGGGCATGTGTCCTTGACTGGAATTTAACCTGGGACCCTGCAGTCTACAGGTCAAGACTCTATTCATTGAGTCAAACCAGCTACGGCCTAGCATGATTCTTTGTATATCTGTGAGGTCTGTGGTGACTCCTCCTCTCTCATTTCTGATTTTGTTTATATGGATCTTTTCCTTTTTTCATTAGTGAGTCTAGCCAGGGGTTTGTCACTTTTATTAATCTTTACAAAGAATCAGCTGTTGGTTTTTTATTTAGTATAGTCTTTTTGTCTCTATTTCATTTAATTCTGCTCTAATTTTTATTTTTTCCTTTCTTCTGTTGACTTTGGGTTGCTTTTTTTCTTTTTCTAGTTCTTTAAGATGTGAAGTTAGTTTACTGGGGATTTTGCTTTTTGGTGTTTTTTTGTTGTTGTTTGTTTTGTTTTTTTTTTTTAGATAGGCCTGTAATGATATGAGTTTCCTTATTACTGCTTTTGCTGCATCCCAGAAGCTTTGACAAGCTGTATTGTTATTCTCATTTTTCTCTGCATATCTTTTGATCTCATCTTTTATTTTATCATTACCCAGTCATTTTTAGTAGTATGTTATTTAATCTCCACATATGTTTGGGTTTCTTTACTTCCTTTTTGCATTTGATTTCTAATTTCAAGGCATCGTGGTCACAAAATGTGCTTCTTATAATTTCAATCTTCTTGAATTTGTTGATGCTAGTTTTGTGACCCAACATATGGTCTATCCTTGAGAATGTTCTGTATGCACTGGAGAAGAATGCAAAATCTGATGTTCTGGGGTGAAAGTTCTGTAAATGTTAATTATGTCCATTTGGTCTAGTGTTTCACTTAAGACCAATATTTCTTTATTGATTTTCTGATGGTTTGATCTGTCTAGAGCTGTCAATGGAGTATTAACGTCCCCAACTATGATTGTGTTTTGATTTGTTTCTCTCTTTAGTTCTGTGAGTAGCTGTATTATACATTTTGGTGCTCCCTGGTTGGTTGCATATATATTAAGAAATGTTATGTTTACTTGATGTAGTGTCCCCTTTATCATTATAAAGTATCCATATTTGTCTCATGTTATCTTTAAATATATTTTGTCAGATATAAGTATGGATATACCTGCTTCTCTGTGGATGTTATTTTCTTAGAGAATAATTTTCCATCCTTTTTCTTGGAATCTAATTTTGTCTTTGCAGCTTAGATGTGTCTTTTGTAGGCAGCATATGGTTAGGTTTTGTTTTTTGATCCACTTGCTCCTCTGTGCCTCTTTATTGGTGAATTCATACCATTTACATTTAGAGTAATTATTGATGTATGAGAATTTCCTACACCCATTTTATGTTTTGTTTTCAGTTCTGTGGTCTTTTCCTTTTTGTTTCTATCTGTTGTTTTTGTTTGGTGGTATTCCATACTACTTTCCTCTGTCTTCTCTTTCTTAAAGCTATGTGTCCTGGTTTGGGGATTTTTATGTGTGGTTAACATCTATATATATAAAAGCCCAGTGACCATTATGGCAGAATGACCAGTTGCTATGATGAGCACTGACTACCAGGGGGCAGAAGCTCAACCTGGTGGTCAGTGCACTTCCACAGCAGGGGCACCACTCAGCCAGAAGCTGGGCTCATGGCTGGCGAGTGCAGTGGCGGGAGCCTCTTCTGCCTCTGCGGCAGCATTAAGGAGCGGCAGGCCAAACAGTAAGGAGAGAGCAGGCAGGTGGTAAGGAGCAAACGGCGGGTGATTAGGAGCAAGCAGGTGGGCAGTTAGGAGCAAGGGATCCCGGATTGTGAGAGGGATGTCCAACATCCCCCAAGGGGTCCCAGATTGTGAGAGGGTACAGGCCAGGCTGAGGGACCCCCCCACCCCCATGCAGAAATTTTGTGCATTGGGCCTCTAGTTAGATTTATATTAAAAATATATATATATATATATTAGGGATTGGGCCTAAACTGGCAGGTGGACATCCCTCTTGCAATCGGGGACCCCTGGCTCCTAACCACTCAACTGTCTGCCTGCCTGATGCCCCTAACTGCCCTCCCTTGCCTGCCTGATCACCCCTAACTGCCTCTGCCTCAGCCCTCGCCACCATGGCTTTGTCTGGAAGGGCATCCAGATGGATGTTTGGAAGACATCTGGTCTAATTAGCATATTACCCTTTTATATATATCGTTGTTTCTAATACAAAGTAATGTTGACTGTAAACTTTAATTAAAAATTATGAGAAAATTAATGTCTGTAAAATGAAATAAAATGAAGCACAATAAAACAAGGTATGCCTCTAAATTTTAGACTAAACTTGCCTATATCTCCAAAAATCCTTGCTGTGATTTTTATAGGAATTACATTAAACCTTCATATTAATTTGGAGAGAATTGATGTCTTTACTATGTTGAGTTTTCCAATCCGTGTTCATGATATATATCTTTTTTTATATCTTTGATTTGTTTCACAAGCATTTTGTAATTTTTGGCATACAGATTCTCATAATTGTTTTGTTAAAGGTATACCTAATTATTTCATTTTTTAGTTTTGTAGTCATTATACATGTTACTGTGTTTTTAATTTCAGCTTTTTTTAATTAAATCTTTATTGTTCAGATTATTACATTAGTTACTCCTTTTTCCCACCATAACTCCCCTCCACCCAGTTCCCACCCTACCCTCTGCCCTCACTCCCCACCCACTGTCCTCATCCATAGGTGCACGATTATTGTCCAATCTCTTCCCTCACCCCCACACCCCTTCCCCCCCCCCCCCAAGAATAGTCAGTCCATTCCCTTTCTATGTCCCTGATTCTATTACAATCACCAGTTTATACTGTTCATCAGATTATTTATTTACTTGATTTTTAGATTCACTTGTTGATAGATGTGTATTTGTTGTTCATAATTTGTATCTTTACCTTTTTCTTCTTCTTTCTCTTCTTAAAGGATACCTTTCAGCATTTCATATAATACTGGTTTGGTAGTGATGAACTCCTTTAGCTTTTTCTTATCTATGAAGCTCTTTACCTGGCCTTCACTTCTAAATGATAGCTTTGCTGGATAAAGCAGTCTCAGTTGTAGGTTCTTGGTATTCATCACTTTGAATATTTCTTGCCACTCCCTTCTGGCCTGCAAAGTTTCGGTTGAGAAATCAGCTGACAGTTGTATGGGTACTCCCTTGTAGGTAACTGATTTTCTTTCTCTTGCTGCTTTTAGGATTCTCTCTTTGTCTTTTGCTCTTGGCATTTTAATTATGATGTGTCTTGGTGTGGTCCTCTTTGGATTCCTTTTGTTTGGGGTTCTCTGTGCTTCCTGGACTTGGAATTCTATTTCTTTCACCAGGTAGGAGAAGTTTTCTGTCATTATTTCTTCAAATAGGTTTTCAATATCTTGCTCTCTCTCATCTTCTGGCACCCCTATAATTCGGATATTGGTAGGCTTGAAGCTGTCCCAGAGGCTCCTTACACTATCTTCATATTTTTGGATTCTTTTTTCATTTTGCTTTTCTGGTTGGGTGTTTTTTGCTTCTTCATATTTCAAATCTTTGACTTGATTCTTGCGACCCTCTGGCCTGCTGTTGGGAGTCTGTATAATATTCTTTATTTCAGTCAATGTATGCTTAATTTCTAGTTGTTTCTTTATCACAACATCGAGGGTCTCACCAGTCTTCTTGAAGATCTCATTACATTTATCGGCAGTCTCGCCAGTCTTTTCGAGGGCCTTATTAAATTTATCAGCGGCTTCTAGACAGTTCTTTAAAGACCTTAAAAGTGTTTTTTTGAACTCTATATCCAACAGTTTGCTTTCCTCCAATTCTGTTGTGTCCTGTTTCTTTGTCTTGGCATTTTTTATGCTTCGCTGTGTCGATAGAGTGCTTTTCTGTGCTAAGTGTTCCAATGACCTGAGGTAGACACTCTTGGTGCACCCCCTTGTGGGCTTTGTACACAGTCTTGTTGTAGTTAAGCCTTGATTGTTGTAGTTATCACTGTAAGGAATTGACCTCCAGGCCAATTGGCTGTGAGAATCAGCTGTGTCTGCAGTGGGAGAACTTCTGTGCTGGAGACACCCCTCTGGGGCTAGACTTGGTGCTCACTGAGTCTGCCCCCTGAGTGTGTCTTTTATGGTTCCACGGAGCTGCAAACTGGTTGGCCCCACTCTGACCTCTGGGCTTCCTGGCTCCTGGATCTCTAGGGAGGTCTAATTTCAGTTTTTATATGTTCATTGCTAATATATAATCATGTGATTGATTTTGTGTGTTAACCATATATCCTCTAACCTTGGGATTTTCTATTTAGATTATCAAGTCTGCAAATAGTGACAATTTTATTTCTTTTCTTCCAATATGTGTGCCTTTTAAAATTTATTTTGCTTATAGATGTGGCTAGAACTTCCAATATTATGTCAAATAAGAGTAATAAGAGTGGATATCATTGCTTTCTTCCTGGTATTAGGAGAAAAGCATTCAGTCTTTCATCATTAAGGATAATGCTACATGTAGACTTTTTGTAGGGTAGTTGGGATAAACGTGTCTTTTTTTTAAAAAAAAAAATTGAAGTATTCCCCTTCTATTCTTAAATTTCTGACAGCTTTTGTCATGAATGAATATCATATATGTAATTTTAAATTTTCTTTTTTTTAAAAAATATATTTTATTGATTTTTTACAGAGAAGAAGGAAGAGGGATAGAGAGTTAGAAACATCGATAAGAGAGAAACATCAATCAGCTGCCTTCTGTACACCCCCTACTGGAGATGTGCCCACAACCAAGGTTCATGCCCTTGACCGGAATCGAAACTGGGGCCCTTCAGTCTGCAGGTCAATGCTCTGTCCACTGAGTCAAACCAGTTAGGGCTTAAATTTTCTTAAAGCTCTATAAAAGTTTTAAAAATGTAATATTTATTTTAATATACTTTATTTGACCCAGTATAACCAAAATATTACTATTTCATTATGTGATTCATATAAAATTATTAATGAGATATTATATATTTTTTATACTAAATCTTAGAAAACAGGTATCAATTTAACACAGCACATCTGAATTCTGACTAACCACATGTGACTAGTAGCTATATATTGGACAATGTAGGTATAAAGTGATAAAATATCAAGGAGGAAGCCGTTGAGCATCTTTTTAACCAAGAAACTTGAAGCATTTTGTTTTTCTCTCTGGAATATTTGTGGAGATTCTCTGGTGAACAAGATAGCACCTGAACTTTGTGAATTCACAATTTAATTCAATCTATCAGTACAGTGTAAAATTTCATGCTCTTAAAAAATGTAGTTTCAAATGTAGATTATTTTAATTTGATATTCAGTAAATCAATGGATAGAGGAATTATTCTTGGTGGCTATCTTTTATTCAACTTAACCACTAGTATAGTATAGCGAAAGCCCCTGGGTTAACTATATAACCAGGACCTAAAATCATAGGAGTGGGAAGAATGTCAAAATATAAAGTTGCAGACCTCTTACCAAAAAGCTGTGTAATCTTGTATAAATCTTTTTACATCCACAGCTCTAAGTTCATCCATCTAAAAAATAAGGGCTTTTAGGTACCTTACAATTTCAGGACTATTAAAGCTCCTTGATTTATACATTCCATAAATAGATACATGTGAGGACTTTATTGTGTGCCAGACACTGTGTTAGCACCTGCATATAGACAAACTTTATCCTTTATTCTTTGCTCTATTAAAGTTTATCCTCTGTTGAGTAATATAGAATTAAGCAAATAATTTAAACAATAAGCTGCAGTGATAAAAATGCTGTAGAGGAAAGTTCAAGGTTATCTAACATACTTGGCAGGAGGTGGAGATCAGAAATAGATTCCCTAATATTTAAGCAAAGCTTTCCAGTCATTAGCTTTCTGTTTCATTGTTAAACACACTTATGCTAAAATCTAAAATGTCAGCATAAACTGAAGCATATTTAATAATTATAGTCTAAATTCTCATAAGGTAAACATGATATTCCAAGAAACAGGACTTCTATCTATGTGGACAGAAACTATATAATGTTAATTATCATAATAAAGTTATTCTGAGGAAAACAATAAGACTCTGTGTTGTGGGGCTTTGAAAATCTGACATATAACATAACTGTTAAAGGGCCTGGATTTGTTTAATCTAGAGAAGGTTTGGAGTTTCAATTGTATGGGGGATAAGGTAAAATTATACAGATAGCTAAAAGGTTGTAAAAGGGCAATGACAAGTTGTGCTCTATGTGGTCCCAAAGAGAAAGACAGAAAGAAAGACTATCTAAATATTAAAAAGGAATTTCTAATAGTTAAAAGGGTCTGAAGTTAGAATAGGTGGATTGGAGAAGTAGAGGAAGATTAAAATTCCAATAAGTGAGTTGCATTTGATGACCTTCATAATTCCTTCAAACTTTAAAATTCCAGTAAATTCAACACATTTAGGGACCTGAAAAAGCAAAGAAATCTATTAGGTTGTTTTTCTAATTCTGAAAATAGAGCATTGACAATATGCAGATACTGGCTAGGATTATACCATCCACTATCTCTCCCATTAGTTGATGATTGCCCCCAGTGGTATTAACTCCCTTAAACTTTTTGAGCACTGGCTTAGTGGGTTCTGAGGTTTTAGTAAAATCCCTGAAATCAAACATGAGAAGATATCCTGTGTATTGGAGTTGGGACACTTTATGCATGAGATGAGTCTGATCTCACCAAACTATCCAAGGCAATTCTAGCTGAAATCTCAAATGGGCTGAATATTTCCATGGACACTTATCATCCTTGGGTCCCAGCTTATCTGTCAAGTCTTCTCAGAAGCCTTCTGTGATCATCAAATCTAATTAGGTGCTCCCAACCTCTCTGCCTATGAACTCCTCTCTTTTTACCTTTTTTTCCTCTTAGTATCATTTGTAATTATTTTCTTAATTTTCTTGATATTTTGTGTTTATCTCTCTTACTTGAAAGAGCCTCAAACAGCTTGGCACATAGCAGACACTTAATAAATTCTTGCTAAATGAATGAGTAGATAAATGGATACTCATAAAATCTAAAGATGTGGTATCCTGTTGTTTATTTATCTTTGCAAACCTTTTCTTCAATATGTAAACTCTCACTCACATCACCCAAAAAGCAGGCAGGCAAGCAGGTCAGCAAATGGACTAACAAAATGGCTGGACTATCTATCTGCCTATATAGCAACCAACATTGGGCTAGGATCAGAGAACAACCAATAAGTTGTTTTCTTGAGGTTACTGTGCAGTTCCTTTGCATGTGCATAGCCGGTTTTCCAAGTACCATTTGTTAAAAAGACCAATCTATTCCCCATTTAATTGTCTTGGTGCCCTTGTTGAAAATCAATTGACTGTGGTTATGAGGTTTTCTTTCTGGAGTCTCAGTTAAATTCCATGGATCTGTAAACATTTATCCTTATGTCTTTGTTACTGTAGTTTTATAGCAATTTCTTTCTTTCTTTTTTAATATATTTTATTGATTTTTTACAGAGAGGAAGGGAGAGGGATAGAGAGTTAGAAACATCGATTAGAGAGAAACATCAATCAGCTGCCTCTATCCACTGAGCCAAACTGGTTACGGCAGCAATTTCTTTCTTATCTGTGTTTTATTTATGGTGGAATATTTATAAAATTATTCAGCATGAATTTTCAGTGGCAAGAGTACAGCAAGAATAAGTATCAGTGGCAATAAGGAGAAAATAAATTTTATATTTTCAATCAGTTTGAAGAATTTTACTAAGCAAAATTTAAGCAATTTTATTTTTTTACTAGGGGCCCAGTGCACAAATTTGTGCACCTTGAAAGGAACTCTGGGCCATGAGGCTGCGGTGGGCACATCCTCCATGCCCCCGGTCCCCTGTCTGCCGGCAGCCCTGCTCCTACTGCAACTGCTCCCACATGCTGAAGGCGCCAGCCCCACTTGCACCTGTTGATGGCAAGGAGCGATTGGGGCTGGCACCAGCAGTGGGTGCGAGCAGAAGCTGCTGCCTCGATCACCCCTCAGGAGCAGGAGGAGGTGGAGAAGCCCTCAGGGGTGATCAGGCCTGGCAGCCGCTGCTCGCACCTGCTGATGGTGCTGAGCGATCGGCACCAGTGCCGGGCACTGGCAGTGGGTGTGAGTGGCAGCTCCGGCGCCGGCTGCAGATATGAGTAGGGCCAACACTGGCAGTGGGTGCGAGAGGCAGCTGCCAGCCCCAGTCGCCCCTCAGGAGCAGGGGGAGGTGGAGAAACCCTGAGGGGCAACTGGGGCCAGCAGCCGCTGCTCACACCCGCTGATGGTGCTGAGCAATCAGGGCCAGCACCGGACGCCTGCAGCAGGTGTGAGCGTCGGGCGGGGACTGCACCACATGGGAGCAAAGAATTTTCAGTAACCACCAGAGGCTCGCCTATAACAGCAACCAGCGCCCTGCCTTGGTCTGGTGCCCCTGCTTACCTGCTGCATCATCTTGCCACGGCTGACGCCCACCATGTTCCGCACAGGCCCCCTTGTGGTCAGTGCATGTCACAGCGACTGGTTGTTCGTTTGTTCCACGTTCAGTCTATTTGCATATTAGGGCTTTTTATATATAGATTTATTTTATTATTTTATTAAATTTTATTGGAGTGACATTGGTCAACATGAACATATAAGTTTAATGTGTGTGTTTGGATTTCTAAGTTACAAAATCTGTATATAGCATGATTTTATTTTAACAAAAATAAATTCTTTTATTATACAAAGTACATTTAACATATATTGCCTGTCTTCCCAAACTATAGACAACTGTGTGGTGATGGCCAGAGGGAGGGGGTGGGGGCTGGATGGAGGTGGGTCAAGGAGGGAAATTGGGGGACATCTGTAATAGTGTCAAAAATAAATTTAAAATATAAAATCATTTGAGAACAGAGACCATGCATCATGTTCTTGCAGCCTCTGTATTCAGGATATTACCCCATACTTGCTAAAGATGTCTTTTAATGAAAATATAAAATTAATAGTGATTTATACAGCTTTAAAATAAACTGATATATATATTAGGAAAGTAAGTATATGAAAGAAAGGCAATGGCTTTATTTTGAATAGTTGTTCACCTAAATCAGTGGTCGGCAAACTGCGGCTCACGAGCCACATGCGGCTCTTCGGCCCCTTGAGGGTGGCTCTTCCTAAGCCTTAGGAGTGCCCTAATTAAGTTAATAACAATGTACCTAGCTATATAGTTTAATTTTAAAAAATTTGGCTCTCAAAAGAAATTTCAGTCATTGTACTGTTGATATTTGGCTCTATTGACTAATGAGTTTGCCAACCACTGACCTAAATAAATAATTAATTTTGGTTAGAAGCAAGTTGATGTATGAGGAGGTAGCATCTCTGACATTAGTATGTAGTAAAAATTAATCTGGAAAGTCCCTCAAGTTGAGTGTAAATTTTAACATACCTGAGAATATAATTGATGCAATAATTGTCACATACACACAAATTTCCAAAGTGAGGCATGAAAGGAAAGTCTCTGTGCAAATGTCAGGACAGTAAAATTCATCTATCTTGAAGATATCTATCAAATTCCCAAGGGAATGAAGGTTAAGAAGAGACATTCAAGAAGTTTCCACTGTTATAATATTACATCTTTATAACTTTAATACATATTGCCTTGAAGATTAAATGTGATAAGGAGCGACTATTTCTGTACCACATGTAAGGAAGGGTAAGATACTTAAGTCAGGGACTCCACTGCTCTTCATTTTATAAATATTGTTTTAGATGATGTGAAAAGAAACCAGAAGTTCATGTCAATTCTCTAATTCAACTAAATTGTTTCAGACTTACTGCAATTCTATGCTTTAATCATTTTGGAGTGGTATTGGAGCAGAGAGGTTCTGATCCAGTAAAGTGCTGTTTGTTGATGGCCTTTAGTTGGTTACTGCTCTCAAATCACAATGCACTACAGTGTAATAATAAAACCAAGATAGCATTTATGTTTGGACTTCAATCTCATGTTGGTCTGGGTCTTAGAAAGACTGTCCAATCATTTGAAGATGGTCACAAAATACACTAATCCACTATGCTTTGCAGTCTCTCTTGTAGTAATTTTGAAATCAGGAATAGTGAATCTTCCAAGTTTGTTCTCTTTTTCAAGATTATTTTAGCTACTTTAGATCTCCTGAATTTTCATATAAATTTCAGAATCAGCTTGTCAATTAGTGTAAAAAATTAATCTGAGATTTTGTAAAATAGGGATTCTGCTGAAACTATAGATTAATTTGGGGAGCTTATCCACCTTAATAATATTAAGTTGTGGGATCCATGTTTGTGGAATGTCTTTCCATTTATCTAGGCCTTACTTAATTTCTTTCAAGAGTTATTTTTAGTTTTCAGTGTTCAAGCTTTAAATTTGTTAGATTATTTCCTTAATATTATTTTAGAAATTTTTGTTGCTACTGTGTAAAAATACAGCTGATTTTTGTATATTGATCTTGCATCCTCCAGCTTTGCTGAACTCGTTTATTAGCTCTACTATTTTTTTTGAATTCCTTAGAATTTACAAATATAAGATCATGTCATCTGCAAATAGACCTAGTTTTATTTATTCATTTCCAATATTAATGTCTTTATTTTTTATTGCTCAATTTTCCAGTCTAGAATCTCTACTACAATGTTGAATAGAGGTGATGAGAGTAAACATCCATGTTTTATACTTAATCTTAGAGAAAATATTTAGTCTTCCTTCATTAAATATGATGTTAGTTGTGGATTTTTCATAGATGCTTTTTATCAAGTTGAAAAGTTTCTCTTGTATTTTTAAGCTTGTCGAGAGTTTTATAATGTGATGATGATGGATTTTGTCAAATGAGTTTTTTTATTTATTGAGATAATTATATAGTTTTTGTCCTTTACCAATGTGGTGTATTATGTTGATCAATTCCTGCCTGATTAAACATTCAGGAAAGTTGAAACATTCCTGCCTTCTTAGGATAAATCCTAATTGGTTCTGATATGTAATAATTTTTATATGTTGCTGGATTAAGTTGGTTAGTATATTGTTGAGGATTTTTCATGTATATTGATAAGGGATATTGGTCTGTAGCTTTCTTTTCTTGTGACGTCTTTATGTAGTTTGGGTATAAGTATAATACTGGTCTCATAAAATCAGTTGAAAAATGCTCTCTATATTTTTGGAAGATTTTGTGAAAGATTGGTGTTTTTATTTAATACTAGAGGCCCAGTGCACAGGGGTCCCTCAGCCCAGCCTGTGCCCTCTTGCAGTCTGGGACCCCTTGGGGGATGACCACCTGCTGGCTTAGGTCCACTCCCCAGGGGATCGGGCCTAAGCTGGCAGTCAGACATCCCTCTGGCAGCCCAGGAGCCCTCGGGGGATGTCCACTTGCCAGTGGGGAGCAGGCCTAAGCTGCAGTCGGACATCCTTAGTGCTGCTGAGGAGGTGGAAGAGGATCCCGCCACCACCGCTGAGCTGGCAGCCGTCAGCCTGGCTTGTGGCTGAGCAGAGCTCCCACTGTGGGAGCACACTGACCAGCAGGGGGCATCTCCTGCATTGAGCGTCTGCCCCCTGGTGGTCAGTGTGTGTCATAGTGACCAGTCATTCCCAGTCATTCTGCTGTTAGGGTCAATTTGCATATTATCCTTTTATTATATAGGATAGAGGCCTGGTGCACATGTGGGGCCAGCTGGTTTGCCCTGAAGGGTGTCCCAGATCAGGGTGTGGATCCCGCTTGGGTGCCTGGCCAGCCTGGGTGAGGGGCTGAGGGCCATTTTCAGGCTGCCCACAGTCCCTTTAGGGTGGAGGGGTCCTGCTGGGGTTCCTGGACAGCCTGGGTGAGGGGCTGAAGGCCATTTTCAGGCTGACCATGCCCCCCTGGCGACCCAAGCTCCCAGCGTCTCCTTTTTTTTTTTTTTTCCAGCAGGTATCTGGGATTTATTTATCTTCTATAATTGAAACTTCGTAGCCTTGAGCGGAGGCCAGGTCCGGCTGGAAGCAGGTATCTGGGATTTATTTATCTTCTATAATTGAAACTTTGTAGCCTTGAGAGGAGCCCAGGCTCGGCCAGTGGAGGTGGGAAGCTTGGCTTCCTCCATCACGGGGGCAACCCAAGCCTCCTGCTCATTCCAGCTTCGTGGCCGCCGCCATCTTTGTGATGGAGTGACAAAGTGATGGTTAATTTGCATATTACTCTTTTATTAGATATGATTTGGTAGAATCCACCTGTGAAACCATCTGGTAATTGGCTTTACTTTGTGAAACGTTTTTTATTACCGATTTAATCACTTCCATTGTTATAGATCTATCCAGACTTTTTATTTCTTCTTGACTCTGTTTCAGTTGTTTGTGTCTTTCTAGGAATTTTTCCATTTCATCTAGATTATGTCATTGTTGCCATATTTTTTTTTCATAGTATTCTCTTATAATCTTTTTTCTTTCTGTAAGGTTGCTACTAATGTACCATCTTTCATTTCATATTTTAGTACTTTGAATTTTATTTATTTTTCCTTATTCAGTCAATCTAAACGATTACCAATTTTGTTGATCTATTAAAAAATCATTTTTTGGATTTAATGATTTTCTGTTCTCTGTTTCATTAATTTCTGCACTAATTGTTATTATTTCCCTCCTTTTTCCTACTTTTCATTTAGTTTGTGTTTCTTTTTTAGTTTCTTAAGGTAGAAATTGAGTTGTTGATTTGGGATCTTTTTTAGTTTAGGCCTTTAAAACCAGAAATTTCTTTCTAAGGACTGTTTTGTTGCATCCCATAAGTTTCCTTTTTAAAAATATATTTTAGAGAGAGGATGGAGAAAGAGATAGATAGAGATAGAGATAGAGATAGATAGAGATAGAGATGAGAGAGTGAGAGAAAGAGAGAGAGAGAGAAAGATCAGTTGCCACATGTACTCTGACTGGGGATTATTGAACCTGCAACCTAGGTATGTGCCCTGACCAGAAATTAAACCCACCACCTTTTTGGTATAGGGGATGATGCTCCCACCAACTGAGCAACACTAGCCAGGGCCCATATGTTTTCTTATATTATGTTTTCATTTTTCACTCATCTGAAAACATTTTCTAATTTCCCTTGTTGTTTCTTCTTTGACTCGTTGGTCACTTAGGAGCATGTGGTTTGATTTCCATATATTTGTGACTTTTCCTAATCTTCTGTTTTTGCTTATTAATGTCATTCTATTATAGTTTGAGAATATACTTTTTTGGATTTCAATCCTTTTATGTTTACTGATGGTTATTTCATGGCCTTGTATATGGTTTATGAAGAATGTTCCATAGTCACTTGAAGAATAGGTACTCTGCTGTTGTTGGATGCATTGTTCTAGATATCTGTTATGTCTAGTTGTTTTATAATGTTGTTTAGTATGTTTTTAATTGCTATTTTAAATTGTGCTTTCTATTTTACATGAGAAACTAATCAACAAAGAAACAAGTTGATAAAACTTTTAAAAAGGCAGGAAACTTCTAGCCAAACCAATGAATAAATATTTCCAACTTGTGTTCATATAGCAAAGTGTTTTTCCTTTTAAATTTAGTTTTTGTAGAAAATAATTTTAATACGTTATAAATTTTAAGAATAATACTGCTTAACTTTTTAGTTAATTATGTAACCATTTTTGGTGAACATAGTTAAATTGGAATTGTATAAATTTAGTGAAAATTAAAGGAAAAATATATTAAGCTGTAAGACATGCATTCTATACAGACACTGTCACTAACATGCTGGATGGCCTCCATGATGAATCCGACTTCTTCGGGCTTCAGTGTCTTTATGTATAAATACAAACTATTATAGCTACAGTATTCTTTCTATAGGTCAGGAAAAACATGGGATTTTAGAGAGACTTGAGATCATCTTGGAACTTCCCCAGTTTCTCTTAAGTGGCCTTCATCTTACTTAGACTTCATTACTGAAACTATAAAATGGGTAGAATAATACATATCTTGTCAAACATTTATTAGGATTAAATGAGATTTCATAGGTAAAGTAGCTAGCACAGAGTATGGCCAACAATAAGTGCTCATTAAGTGTTAGTTCTATATTCTACTTTTTATGAGTAATAAATTAAGAGACTTATTAGAAGTATTAGGAATAATGACATGCTATGCAGCATCCACATCAACATTCTTTTAATTGATAACTAGCATACAAACTTTCACATCTAGTAGGAAGGGAAAGCATAAATTCTTGTGTAATTCTGCTAATTTTTACAGGCTAGACAGCTATGAGGAAATAATGGACATTTCATGGAGTATAAAATACAAAAGAAAGAGTCAAATTATCCCCTTTAATCTTTAATCTTTTTAATCTAACAATAACACTTTCAGTTATATCTGAGCTTACTGTTTTGATGTATCTCATTTGATCCTAACTCAGTGCTTGACACATGATATATATTTTAAAAATGCTTCTTTAAATATATGAATTACTCTTTGTAATATTCTACAATGGTAAGCAGCATAAACATCATCATCATCATATTTTCCTGATGTAAAAACAGCCTCAGAAGAAAGGTCAATTGACTTACATAAGATCACAGAAATTGAGCGCATTTTTTATATACCAATAATGAACTCTTAGAAGGAGAACTAAAAAAACAACAATCCCAGTTACCATTGCAACAGAAAAATTAAGATAATTAGGAATAAATATAACCAAGGAGGTAAAGTAATTGTACTTGGAAAACTTTTGGGTGTTGAAAAAAGATAGAGGAAGATAAAAACACATGGAAGAATATACTGTGTTCGTGGATTGGTAAAATCAACATCATCAAAATGTCTACACTGCCCAAAGCAATCTATATATTCAATGCAATGCCTATTAAAACACCAACTTAACAAAGAAAAATCAACCAAAAAAATGAGTTCGCGTGTCACCTCTGACACGCATGTCATAGCTTCTCCATCACTGTCCTAGGGCAAGGGAAACAAAGGGAAAAATAAACAAATGAGACTACGTCAAAATAAAATGCTTCTGCACAGCAAAGAAACCATCAACAAAATGATAAGGGACATATTTGCCAATCATACATCAGATAAGGGATTAATTTCCAAAATATATAAGGAACTCATACAACTTAACAAATGGAAACCAAACAATCTAGTTAAAATGGGCAAAGGACCTAAGTAAACACTTCTCCAAAGTGGACATAGAGTTGGCCAAGAGACATATGAAAAAATGCTCAAAACCACTAATCATCTGAGAGATGGAAATTAAAACAACAATGAAGTATCACCTCACACCTGTCAGAATGCCTACCATCAGCAAATCAACAAATGAGAAGTGCTGACAAGGTTGTGGAGAAAAAGGAAACTAATACACTGCTAGTGAGAATGCAGATTGTGCAGCCACTGTGAAAAACTTTGTGGAGTTTCCTCAAAAAATTAAAAATGGAACTGCCATTTGACCCAGTGATCCTACTTCTCGGAATATATCCTAAGAAATATGCAATACTGATCACAAAGAACATATGTACCCCTATGTTCATAGCAGAGCAATTTACAATAGTTAAGTTCTGGAATCACCCCAAGTTCCCATCAGTAGATGAGTGTACAAAAAGCTGTGGTATATGTACACCACGGAATACTATGCAGCTGTAAAAAGGAAGGATCTCTTACCCTTTGAGATAACATTGAGGGGCCTGGAGAGTATTATGCTAAGTGAAATAAGCCAGTCAGAGAAAGATAAGAATCACATGATCTCACTCATATGTGTAATCTAATGAACAAAATAAACTCATGAACAAAATAGATTCAGATACATAGAAGCATGAACAGACTGATTAATTTCAGAGGGAACGAAGGAAAAGAAATTAACCAAAGAACTTGTATGCATATATGAATAACCCATGGTCACAAACTATAGTTTGGTGAAGACCTGGGAGAGACGGGTGCATGAGAGAAGGGGTCAATGGGCAAAAAAAGGACACATCTGTAATTCTTTCAATAATAAAGATAAGTTTAAAAAAAGAAATATAGAAATTCCTTGTGGTTTTCATCTTTTTGGGAATGCTTTTAATAATATTGGTGTTCAGCTGCCTTTTCTTTTAAGCTTCATAAGAGCTTCACTGCCAATGCAGCTGGTTCACTTGTTGCATAGTATGTGGTTATCTATGGTATAACTGACAGGGGGAAAAAAAACCAATGAGAATAGCTAAGAAAAACAGTGAACTCAGGTATAGAATTTCAGACCTTTTGTTCTGTATGGTTGTAAAATTTCATGCTTTCTTTTTCTCATGTGAATTTTAGGCTGCCAGATATCCTATGTCATATGACTGTTCTGTGCTTCTGTGCCATATCCCATTTTCATCTGTATCAGAATACATAATGATTCTCCCATTTGAACCAAGTCAGACACAGTTAATTGACTACTGTTGGCATTTGTTCCTTCCTCTTACTCCCACCAACCTGGTAGAAATATGTCTCACATTCTCCAAACTAAAACCCTTCACAAAGCTTTCTCACATATTTGAATCACTGTGAGGCAGAATAATAAATGAGGTGAGAACTTTGTTAGTCATATTAAATGATGCTGGCAGCTGTTTCCTACAGACTTATGACTTACTTAGAGGCCAGCACAGTTTTTCATTTTAACTTTCAATTGTGTTTACCTGGAAATCATATAAATTAGAAATGGAAAACATAATAGTCTTATATGTTTTAATTTTCTTTTGTTGGGGACATAAAGATTAGTCTCTTCTGACTTTTTTTCTCTAAGTTAGGCTAAATAGATGAAGAAATAAGCTCAGACCAATTATAGTAAGTGATCATTTAGTTGACATGCCTCTGGAATGGAATTGGCAATTTAAATAATATAATATTTTGGTAAATAGAATGCTGTTATATATGCCAAAAATGCTATTCTTATTATCAAATGATTTGATTATAATATTACCAAAAACTATTTAATATAATAATGATATCAATCTAATTGAATTTTGATTAACAATACAGAATAGCTGACACATATTAAATACTAGAAATCTGTGAAATTAAAATTAATGTAAATGGGCATTTTAGTATCATGAAGATCCTTTGGGTTATTATTACAAACATAAGTTATTATAATACCTTTTATTTATACAACTTTTTCAAATTTCATAATGATTTTTAACATATTTATATATATTTATTGTTGACAGTATTTTTTAACATGAGGGTTTTTTTATGATTCCTCTCACTTTGTTGGGTAGGTAAAGCAAGTATGATTATCCTAATTTCATAAATGAAATAGGCTGTACAGCTAGTAAGTGACAAACTCAAGAGTTTAGTCCTAATCTCCTGACCCTAGTGCTCTGATACCTATATTGCTCTTGTCATTGAATATTTGATATTTAGCAATATGCTAGATATTAAAGTTCATCGCCTTTAGAATTTTTAAAATCATTGATTCCTACAAAACCTTTACAAAACATACTTTTAGAAATACACAGGTACTTTAAGAACTGGAGCATATATAAATCCTTCAATGAGATGATCATGACTACTCCAAGCATACTTTAATAAGATGAAATATGAAATATTTGTTAAGAAAATAAACCAGAAAGGGAGACTATCAAAATATATAGAGATCATTTTTTTCTGTTAAATCTAAACTTAGAAAAACTTAAAGAGGGAACTGTTTTCCTTTTAATTGTGCCAAATATTACAGAATATGTATTTTAAGAAAATATTTTTGTTTAGTATTTAAAATTTGAAACTGAAGAGGCCTAAATGGAAAGGTCATTTCTTATAATACATGAGCCTTTATCCATTATCAGATAGTAAAATTTTTGATGGTAGGGACATTATCCTGTATATATTTGTGTATACTTCCTGTTCATAGTAAGTACTCAGACATTGGAGCAAAGTCGGGCTTAATTTATTTTTTAATTCTTTATTTTTGATGGTTTGAACTCATCTTCATAAAACCTAAAAAGATAAAAATTATGAGGGTACTTTTGTGGCTTTCTCTCATCAATTTCCACATCACTATAAAAATTTCTAAAATACCCATTAAAATACCAACGGCATATTTCACAGATCTAGAACAAACTCTCCAAAAATTCATAAGGAATAAAAAAAGACCCCAGATAGCCGCAGTAATCTTGAGAAAGAAGAACAAAGCTGGAGGGATCTCAATACCAGATATCAAACTATATTACAAGGCCACTGTTCTCAAAACTGCCTGGTACTGGCACAAGGATAGACATATAGACCAATGTAACAGAATAGAAAACCCAGAAATTGACCCAGCCATTTTGCTCAATTAATATTTGACAGAGGAGACAAGAGCATACAATGGAGTCAATATAGTCTCTTCAATAAATGGTGTTGAGAAAATTGAACAGATACATGCAAAAAAAATTAAACTGGACCACCAACTTACACCATTCACAAAAATAAACTCAAACTGGATAAAGGACTTAAATACAAGATGGGAAAATATAAAAATCTTAGAAGCATCCATAGGCAGCAAAATAGCAGACATTTGTCATAGCAATCTCTTTACAGATACAGCTCCTAGGGCAATGGAAACCAAGGAGAAAATAAACAAATGGGACTACATCAAAATAAAAAGTTTCTGCACAGCAAAAGAAACCATCAACTAAATAACAAGAAAGCCCACTACATGGGAGAGCATATTTGCTAATGTTATATCCGATAAGGGTTTAATCTCCAACATTTATAGGGAACTCATACATCTTAACAAAAGGAAGATAAACAATCCAATAAAAAAAATGCGCAAAGGACTTAAATAGACACTTTTTGAAAGTGGACATACAGAAGGCCAAGAGACATATGAAAACATGCTCAAAGTCACTAATCATCTGAGAGGTGCGAATCAAAACAACAATGAGGCACCATCTCACACCTGTCAGAATGGCTATCATCAACAAATGATCAAACGACAAGTGCTGATGAGGATGTGGAGAAAAAGGAACCCTCATGCACTGCTGGTGGGAATGCAGACTGGTGCAGCCACTGTGGAAAACAGTATGGAGTTTCCTCAAAAAACTAAAAATGGAACTCCCATTTGACCCAGTAATCCCACTTCTATGAATATACCCAAAGAAAACAGAAACACCAATGAGAAAGGATATATGCACCCCTATGTTCATAGCAGCACAATTCACCATAGCTAAGATCTGGAAACAGCCTAAGTGCCCATCAGTAGATGAATGGATTAGAAAACTGTGGTACATCTACACGATGGAATACTATGCTGCTGTAAAAAAGAAGGAACTCCTACCATTTGCAACGGCATGGATGGAACTGGAGAGCATTATGCTAAGTGAAATAAGCCAGTCAATGAAGGAAAAATACCACATGATCTCACTCATTCATGGATAATAGAGACCATTATAAACTTTTGAACAGTAATAGGTACAGAGGCAGAGCTGCCTCAAACAGATTGTCAAACTGCAGCGGGAAGGCCGGGGAAAGTTGGGGGGCAGGAGGGAGGGGTATAAGAGATCAACCGAAGGGCTTGTATGCATGCATATATGCATAACCAATGGACATGGGACGCTGGGGGGTGGGGGAGGCCAGGGGATAGTCAAGGGCGGGGAAAAAAAAAGACACATATGTAATACCCTTTGTAATACTTTAAGCAATTAAAAAAATTTAAAAAAGTACATCAATTTAAAAAAAAATAAAAAAACCTAAAAATGGAACTCCCATTTGACCCAGTAATCCCACTTCTATGAATATACCCAAAGAAAACAGAAATACCAGTGAGAAAGGATATATGCACCCCTATGTTCATAGCAGCACAATTCACCATAGCTAAGATTTGGAAACAGCCTAAGTGTCCATCACCAGATGAGTGTATTAAAAAACTGTGGCACATCTAACAATGGAATACTACACTGCTGTAAAAAAGAAAAGAACTCTTACCATTTGCAACAGCATGGATGGACCTGGAGAGCATTATGCTAAGTGAAATAAGCCAGTCAGAAAAAGACAAATATCACATGATCTCACTAATTTGTGGAATATAATGAACAACATAAACTGATGAACAAAAATAGAGCGAGAGACATAGAAGCATTGAACAGACCATAAAACTTTAGAGTGGAAGACAGGAGAGGGTGTGTGTGCTGGGTAAGAAATCAACCAAAGGACTTGTATGCATGCATATAAGCATAACCAATGGACACAGGCACTAGGGGGGTGAGGGCTGAGGGGTGGGCTGGGGAGAGGTCAATGGGGAAAAAAGGAGACATAATGTAATACTTTAAACAATAAAGAATTAAAAACATAATAATACATCAATTTTGGCTGCTATATTGATACTAGTTAATGCAGTGCCATGTGTGGTTGGTGTGTATCAAATAATTTTTAATAAAGTCTTACTTGTAGAATGTTTATTTCCTTTGGGAAGAAAGTGCAACTCAATCTTATTTTAATAAAAAAAAAAACTTCACCGTGTTCTGAAAAAAACGTTTCTAAAATATAAGCTAATCACATTTCTTCCCTACTTAAAAACCTCCTAATTTATGAAATAAGGGACAGAGAGCTAAGGAAACCTTTCATTTTTATGTTATAGCCTTCTAATATATATATGAATTTGTTGCAATGAGTGTGCATTATCTTGTAGCAAGAGAGAAAATATACACCCAAATATCAAAAACTGGGGCGGGGGGAGGAGAAGGAAAGTCAAAGATTCCAGTCTAAATTGCCCACAGGATAAAGTTTGAACACCAGCCTGATAGATAGGGTTTTAAATCTGCGATTTCCAACTTCTTTCTTTTTTAAAAAAGTATATATATTATTGATATTTTACAGAGAGGAAGGGAAAGGGATAGAGAGTTAGAAACATCAATCAGCTGCCTCCTGCACACCCCCCACTGGGGATGTGCCCCCAACCAAGGCACATGCCCTTGACTGGATTTGAACCTGGGACTCCTCAGTCCACAGGTCGATATTCTATCCACCGAGCCAAACTGGTCAGGGCTCCAACTTCCTTCTTAAGCTTCATCTTTCACTAACAACCTTCTACCCTCCACACACATGCACATACACTCCTATTCTCCAGTGGAATAGAACTATCTTTTCTAAAGACACCACAATTTCCCTCTCTAACTTCTTTTTTTTGTGTGTGTTCACTTTACTCAATTTGTAAAGCCCTGCCCTGCCTGTTGTTTCCAATGAAATTCCTTCATGATCCAACTCAAAACATGCTTTTTTGGTACATAGCAGAATTAGTGCTCTCTCCTCTGTATACCACAGCACTATGTTATACAACAACTTCTTCCATTACATTGTGGTCAGAGCAAGAACTATGCATGAATCATACTTCAGATATCTTTGTACCTCTCTTTCTCTCCCTTTTTCTTCCTCTTTTCCCTATGCCTGTGTCTGTCACATAGAAGGCATTCAATAAATGTCTGTAGAATGAATAAATAAACGCAGTAACAAATCAATATCTTTTTCTAAGGTAATAGAACTCATGTCCAGTGAATAAATATTGTTTGAATAGTTAATAAAGAATGAAGGAAATTCAGCCTGAGAACCAGTGGATTGAATTCCAGCTTTTAAATGAGATAGATCATATTTTTAGCATTCACCAATTCCTAGCAGTGTGGCCTTTGGCAAGTGACCTCACCTCAGCGGGCTTCACTTCTTTGATTTATATAATGGGGCTAATAATATCTACTTTGCAGTCAGTTGAAAAGACCTGAATCACATAGCCCAGTATCTGGCAAAACCTAGGTGCTCATTAAATGGTAGTTACTACCATTAGTTTTCCTATCTTGTACAATGTTTCAGTTTGGTATATTTGTTACTGTCACATGTTTGATTATATATGTTAGCTGTCTAATTCCTGCTAATTTTTCTCTTGGAGCACATTGTAAATGTCTCATTATATTTTAGACACTATCCATATTACCTAGCTCAGTGCTGGCCACATACTTGATTTTTTAACTACTGAATTAGAAATATAGCTTATGTTGAAAAAAAACCCCACTAGATCTGGAGTCAGGAGATCAGCATAACCCTACATTAAGTTGCTTTCCTTTTCCTGGGCCTCCTCAGCTCCTTCATTTGTGAAATAAAGAAATAGATTTTTGAGTCATTTAAAACTCACAAATTCTGTTACTCTCTGATGAAATAATTGATTCTTTTTATGCAATAAGGACTTTTACTATAGTTAAATAAGTTTCTATAGCCAGGTAGAAAAATGTAGGGACCAGGTATGTTGACTAACCATCCCAGTGTTAACACAGGAAGTTAACACATGAATCTTTTCAGTCTAGGAGAAATCAACACAGTTGGTCTTCCTAGCTCCAAGTATTTTGACAAATAAAATGATTTTTTTTTCTCTGTAGCTGCTGAAATCTTTTGTTGTCTTGAATTCCACATTGACAAATAGTGCTTGGTCTTGAGGGTAGAGATGAGCAATTAAATGAGAGAAAAATAAGAAGCGTCCTTAATATACAAATAAGCACCCTTCTCTGGGTAATGATAATTCTCTATCATTGAATCAGTCACTGTAGAGAACTTTTATGTAACAAACACTATGTTAGGCTATGTTGTCAAGGTTAGGGATGTAGAAGGTTCTATCTCTGAACCTAGGCTAAATATTTGTGTGTGTGTGTGTGGGGGGGGGGGTAGGCTATCTACCTAGGGAAATGTACCCACATACCACAAGGTGGTGTATAATGGCAAAATATCTTAGATTGTTTAGGGAAGAAATAGAAGACCAATGAGGACTAGAAGATGTAGAATTTAAGGCTCTATAGGATTTAGATGGATTATTTTTTATTTCTGTTTATTTTTAATTTTTATATTTTTTCAATTACAGATTATATTCAATATTATTTTATATTTGTTTCAGGTGTACATCATAGTGTGTTGGTTATTGAAGTGGATAAGCAGATAGTCCCAGGGGTGATATACATACTGCTAGATAATAATGCATAGGTCCTATAGGTAACTCATTATTAATATACCTCCAACTCTCATGAAGAAAATACCATGGACCTAAACCATGAATGCCATTGATTAAACAAAAGGAAATATTCCAAGAAATAAAAGGTAAGTTTAGGGGTGAATGAGTCGGTGAAGGGGATGGGGTTGAGATGAAGGGAACTGGGGAAACAGAATTACAATACAAATGTTTCCTACAATTTGTCTTTTGAGTTTTCTCTCCTTTTTAGGGTTAGCTCTCTGCTACCACAACATTATTTGACCCTCACCACTGCATTAGAGACATTGGCATGATGTGGAGGAAAGGGCACAGGTTTTGGAGGCCAAATATGTCTCCACCACTCACTTGCTTTGTGACTTTGGGCAAGTGCACTAACCTTGTTGGGATTCTGTTTGCTCATTGCTAAAATAGGAGCAAACATACCTACTTCACTGGGTTGTTCTGAGGAATAATGAGATAATTAATGTGTATAACATGCCTGACATTGTAGCTGGAAAATATTAGTAGCTCAGTGATATAAAATATAAGTTCCTCACATATCTCCTTCTAGGGTAATGACCATGTATTTGATTATTTGTCTAATCTCCTTCAAGTGGTCTCAGAAAGAGAATCCTAAAGGAGAGTTGGAAACACAGAAGAAATCACTAGCACCTGCTTTGATCACTGCTAATATCTCACCTGGAGATTTCAGCCTCTTCTTCATTCCCCCCACCCTGGAGAGAAGAGAGAGAGAGAGAGAGAGAGAGAGAGAGAGAGAGAGAGAGAGAGAGAGAGAGAGAGAGAGAGACACTTAAGTCAGGACACTACACTAGCCCCTCTCAAGTCCATAAGAACACGAATTCCTTTCCTTGGCCTTTATGGTGTGTCATACAAGCAGTATGGCAACCTGGATATGCAGGAGAGGTATAATTGGCTATTAATGATCTGCATGTTTTGAAAGTTGATTCCTGCTATCCGATTCTTGTGCACTGGCAAGAGCCTATTAACAGGCATGAACTCCAGGGCAAATTTCCCAGGTGCAAGGAATAACATTGTTACTTTACGGGAAAGTTGGGTCAATGAGCCATCTCATTACCCTCTCCAGTGTCTTTCTTTGGTTAATTTATAAAGTCCAAGAAATTTGCTTTCAAAGCTGCTCAGTGTCTCTGTTAGTGGTCCCTTTATATTTGTAGGAATTTCCCTCTCCCTTCACCCTTGCCCTCAGATATCCCAGCCCTCCACTGAACCCTTCCCAACTTCCTGCTAATTTCCCCCAATACCTCTTCTCAACCTTCTCTCTACCCTTCCGTAACCCCTCCATACATCACCCAATCTCTCTCTGCCCCAACTCTTCCCCTACTTTCTCCATCACCCCACTCCATCACCCACTGACCTGTAACTACCCCTGGAATATTTAGGACATCACCAAAACTTTTAGCCTATTCCAATACCCTCTCTTCCTCCAAACTTATTTATCCCTTCTCCTCTTCCCTCAGTTAAGCCAAGAAATAATTCAAATACCAGTAGAAATTGCCAATGTTTATTGATTTTTTAAAAATATCACTTGCAAATTATTTTTTATTGAAAAGATACTGCAATTGTTGTGATAGAGAAAAATGTTGATAAGAAAAAAATCAAGTCAGTCTAACAGCTACACTTTTCAAAGTTAGTTTCTAATATCTATTCTCATGCATATTGTTAGTATAAATTGTAATTAAAACTGCTCAAACCTCAGAGGGAAAGTAGGGGAGGGTGGGGGAAAGGGGGAGAGATCAATCAAAGGACTTGTATGCATGCATATAAGCCTAACCAATGGACACAGACAACAGGGGGGTAAGGGCATGAGTGGGGGGGTGGGAGGCAATGGGGGGATAAGGACACATATGTAATACCTTAATCAATAGAGAAATTAAAAAAAAACTGCCTCACAGTAATGCAGGGTTCAAAGAAATGGGCATGCAGGGTTGGTGAAAAAAAAGCAGCTCAAAATTGTCAGGTTCAGTCCATGATCCCAGAGGCAGTGTTGTTGTCCAGGTAGCTTTTATTTTTTTTTAGAGATTCTGATGACAACTGAGGTAATAGAAGACAGGTTGCCAGGAGCAGTTACTAGGACACAGAATCTACCCAGCAATGATTTCATCACAATGTCTTCTATTCCATCTGTGCCTGAAGCAATTGTAGTGACAATAACGAGATGGAAAGGACACAGTGCGGGTACTCCACTCTATGTTTGGGTCATGTGTTTCAAGCCAGTGGATTCCAAGAATCAGAGGGTATCGTGGTGCATGAATAATATCAAACTGTAGCTCTTCAACATGGTTTCCAATTTTAACTTCGACAGGTGGTGTTTCCTTAGTTATGGGTCCATTAATCAGTGGACGGCCATCTACTGTTTCAAGCATCAGAGGGAAGATGTTATTGCGGATGGGCAGCTTCTCTCGAAGAACCACGGAATGGTCAATGCTGTTTCTGTAGGAGCCTGAGTCCACCATTGCTTGCTCAAAGAACTGTCGTCTTCCAAGTCGAATTTCAACAGTAAGCCATAGGGTTCGGGACATGGATATTGGAAGTGAGGGGGATGCATATTTGTAGATTGGCCCGCCCGGGTTCCCCCTTACCGCCGGGCCTGGATGTTTCCCGCCTGCTGGGCACGATGAGGCTTGACAGGACAATCTCTGGCAAAATGACCAGGATGAGCACAGTAGAGGCACAAGTGGCCTTCACGGCGTCGAGCCCGTTCAGCTTCACAGAGGCGTGGGCGATTGCTGGCAGCCTGCACAGGCCGGTTTTCACCTGGTTGACTCTCAGGCCCAGCTCTCTCCTCAGAGGGAATTGTACCTTGTGGATTTGGATCAGGCTTAACATTTAGCTTCTCTTCAAGGCTGATGCACTGGGTGATCAGATCAGATAGGTTAGTGGCTGAGCTTGCGGAAGACAGTTCCTCTCGAATAGAACTAGCAAGGCTTTCTTGAAATTGGATGCAGAGAGTACTTTCACCCCAGTTTAGCTTTTGAGCAATGAGTTGGAAGTGGGTCACATACTGGTGGACAGGGTCCTCCCCTTGGCAAAGCCGACGGATGCGGTGGTTGGCATCTTCCATGTTTTCTGGATTGTTAAGAGTATCCTGGAGCACTTGTATGAAACTTTCAAATTGCTCCAGCAGGGGTCTTTGGATATATACTAAGGGCTGGAACCACTTTCCAGCCTCACTTGAGAAGCAGTTACCAACAAAGCTCACTAAGGCTGCTTCAGTGGGATACAGGTGCCCTCTGACTCTCATGTAACTATTCCATTGAACCAGGAATTCAGGAAACTTCTGGGAATTCCCATTGAAGGCTAAAGGGTATTCTAAGGGGAAAGCTTCAGCCTCCAACCCACTAGGGGACTGTGGAAACTCTGAAGTGGCTGATGTCTCAGCAGCTATTACGCCCTCCAGGGACTCCTGAGGTGCTGAGAGCTCTAGGAACTCCTGGGCATCTGAAAGATCCAGGGGGGCCTGAGACATGCAAGACTGAAGAAGCTCCTTGGAAGCCTGAAGCTCCAGGGGCTCCAGGAGTGTTGAGGTCTCCTGGCATTCTGGTGTCTCCTGGGGATCTTGGGCATTTGGAAGATCCTGGAGCTCTAAATTCTGGGCCTCCTGGGCTTTTAGGGCATCCTTGGTATGAGGGGGCTCTTGGGCCTCCTTGACTTCAAAGGGCTTGTGGACCTCCAGGGCCATTGGGAACTTCTCCAGCCCCTTAGCCTCTGGAGGCTGTTGGGACACACAGGCTGCTGAGAGTCCATGGACAATTGGAAGTGACTGGGGCTCTCTGGGCTTCTGGGGCTCTTCAAACTCTGGGGGATTTGTATGATCCCAGGCTGCTGGGGTTTCCAGGGGCTCTGAGGGTTTTGGGGGCTCCTGGGCCTCTGAGGGCTTCTGGACTGATTCATCCTCCTTGGCTGCTTGGGGCTTGTGGAGCTCTGGGATCTGGGCCTGCAGGGCAGCATTTTCTTCCATCAGCTTCTGCACTTGGGCCTGGAGAATTTCATTCTCCAATTTCAGAGCAATATAGGAGGCTGCTAAGTCCTCCACCATCTTTTGAGGAAATGGGCTTGGTTTTGCAGTTTGCTGCCAAGAGAGATTGGGTGGGCTTTTGTGAGGTTTTTCTAAAAGCTCCCCGCAGGCAGATGTCAGCCTCCTTAAGTTTTCCAGGAGGTAGGGTTTTGGGCCCCACCAAGATCGATTAACAGGAGGTCACTGGGAGCCTCCAGGGATCAGCAAAGAGAGGTATCTGATGATACACTGTAAAGAAAGTAGGATCTGAGGATCAGAAACTGTGGAAAGCACTTATTAAAATAAATCAGAACAAAACTTGCCTAACAGTGCTGGGTTTCTTTTACTACAGGCTCATATTCATGAACTAGGTTTATATATGCTGGCTCTGACCCCATGATATTTTATAAACAGCGTCTAAACCAGACTATGTATGTCATTTTGCATTCTTCCTTTGAAACTTAACATTATATTAGAATCAATTTCTCCATATTCTTTTCTGTTTTACATAGTCTTTAATTTATAATGTCTACTTAATATCCCAATGTGACACTTGAATTTTAACAGCTACTTTCAATGACTAACTCATTTGAGCAATGTGGGGATTTGAACTCATCTGTGGTGGGCCAACCCAAGAGATATTTTTGGGTGGCTGGGGTAGGAGGTATGGGGGATCCCTTTCTGATACTCAGAAATCAAACCTCATAAGCAACCCCACAAGATCAGCCAAAGGAGAAAACAAGTAATAGTTGAATATATATATATATGTTAGTAGACACATGCATATTATTTATAAAATGGCTCAAAATAGTTAAGAAAATAATCTTTATAAATGTACGTTACCGTTCAGAGACAGTCCAGGAGCTCTGCTGTCTGTGTACCCATCGCTGAGGAGGGAAGTGTGTGAATTGCTTTGGAGGCTTGCCTTTTCTGCACACACTGAACTCAAACAAACACACCCACTCCCAGAACACGTTCCAACTCTCCTCTGTAACATAGCTATTTTGAGTGTGGAAGAGTTTTTTTGACAGTACCTCACAGTTTAGAGCTGCAAGGAAAGTAGGATGCTGGGTCGATGTGAGACAACCTCATGTACTCAATCCTCAGCTGCATTAATAAATATTTGGCTAGGAAATTTGGAGTAATACCGCTGCCTTATGAAAAGTTGCAAACATTTCTGAATGACCACTGTGGTTTGGGACTTTAATTTTTTATGTCTGTCTCATATAACCTCCCCTCACTCTATCCACACTGGGCTGTTTGTTTAATTCTTACTCAGAGAGAAGCTTGAAGCCCCTCAGCCTCTTTCCCTGCCACCTATTTAGTCCCTAGGGTCCCTCCTTGCAATTTTTTCTTGGAAACTTTGCTATGGACAGATCTAGGCAAAATATAATAGGGTAAGATTGTGGACAAGGCCAACTTTGTTGAAGGATACTTGTAGCTGATTGCTGGATCCCTGGCTCCTTTTAAATTGTCTTGGCCCAGGGTTCTCATCTTTCCTATAGCCTCTCAGGTGCTCTAGGCCATATTCAGGTACCCACTAAGGACAGGTCACTTGAGAAATGACCTTGTTCAAGATCTCACCTTCTCATGACAAATCACAGTTAAACCCTAGGCATGGACATGTAGCCATTTTGGGTAAGGCTCTGGGGCAACTATTATAATCCTAGTAAGGAGTGGGATTGAGGATTTTCTTTGGCCACTTTAAACCACAGATCAATTCAGTCATGCTCCCAGGTCTCCTTTTAAAGTGGTCAAGTCCACATTAGTCAATATAGTAGGATAAACCCTGGTGATGGAATATGCCCAAACCACAGCAAATTGACAAATGGACTAGCTGAAGCTGAATGAAGAGGCTTTGAAAAAGAAATGGAAATATTTTGCAAATCAAGTTATATCCTCTTCTTCCCTTTTAATGTTTTATTCTTTAGAAAAATACCACAAATAAAAATGCATCATCAGAAAATAATGTGCTCTGTTTATGTGAATTCTTCAGATAATTAAAGCCTTCCCTTTAAGAATCCAGAACACAGGTTGATATTTACCTTACCAATTTTTTTAAAAATAAGAGAATTATTTATAGTGAGTATTACATTTCTTTCTCCATTCTTAACTAGGAGATTTTGAACATAATTTAATGGTTTGGGGTTATACTTATACACACCAGTTCCTTTACTGTGTTGTAATACTGGGTTGCCTTCTGAAAGCTACTGAGAGGTATCAAGTGGGCCTGTCTCCAAATTCAATACCTCCAAATTACTATGCTTTCCAACTTCTTGCAATTTATTTTTCTTTTGTATTTTATTTATTCTTTTGTTATCAGGTTATCTCACTGTTACTTATGCCTGTCTGTAGTAAGTATAGACAAATTTGGCAAATTTCTTAGTCCTAAAACTTAAGTCTAAAACTCATTTTATGAAATTGTAAAATGGAGCTACTAATTGTACTTTACAGAGTTGTTGCAGATTTAGTGAAATAATGCATGGAAAAGATTTAGTACAGTTTCTAGCAGCTAATAGTACTGAGTAAATGTTAGTAATAATAATAAGCTGTCACCATAGTAACTTAAGTTTAAGTTATTTTTCATTTACCTGTGAATTGGGAAACTGGATAGGTGAACTTGTTAGAATTGTGTAGGGGCTGAGCAGAGGCTTTCATATTAAGAAATCTACAAGGCATAGATTTTACCGCATTGACTTTTCACCACTCAGGACTTCCCGCCGCCTCCCGCCCCCCCCCCCTTCCTCTCTGTGTTATGGATGATTTAATTTACCAAATAATACTCTAGAATCAGAACTGGAGGCACTTAAGCAGGAAGATAGAATAATTAACAAAGGGATTGTGGAGCAGCCAAGGTAGATCTTTAAAAAGTCCAGGACTAAAGCACTGAACAGTGACTCGCCCACAGATATATTTATCAGATGGGTAAACCCCCTGCAAAAGAGCAAAGATCAAATTCAATGTTTATAAGTACAAGTTAAAAAAATGCCCAAACATAGAGGATTAGTCTCTTCTGAGTGGAAATAAAGAGCTACACTGACTTTTTGTCAAAATGCCTAATGTTGTTTTGATATCCTGAATTAGTCAAGTAAGAATAGGACAGTAATCACATCCAATTTGTCATCATGTTTCTCCTATACTTTAATCCTTCTTACACTCATAACACAATGACATTTATGGATCCTTTAGAATGGATATAAAAAAAACATTCAAGTAAATGACGTTTTGTTAACTGGGCTAATACATTTTTAGGGGAAAAGAGAAGACAAATATCTTCAATTAACAGATATAAAAAGACTGAACAATTATGCTCAGTTGTGTTAATAAGTTACACATGTTGATTGTTAGCTTATGGGAAAGGGAAATGAAAGGTTAAATAAGATTAAATTCTACATTGTACACTCCAGAAAGAATAATAATTTTATTTTTTTCAGCAAATGTACAATGTGAAACATTTTGTTCTCTGCCTGGGTCTTCCTCCCCAGAGCTGGCTGGGCTGCATCTTCAAGCTCCTGCTCTTCCCTCTTCCCAACCAGGAAAAAAGCCAACAGTACAAGTTAGTCTCACAGGTCCCTGGCACAATGCCCAACTACCCTTAGGGTTAGTCCCATCCTAGTGTGTGTTTTGCTCAACATGTTATTCTTATGATTATGTTAGACTTGCAGCACTTTCTTTTTTTTAAGATTTGAAATTCTTTATTTTTTCAAAGGAGCAATATGTTAAGTAGAAACAATGGTGCTGGGACTCTCTCTCAGGAGCACAACCTCGCCCTTCCATCTCCGCCCCCCCACCCCCACCCCAGGGGCATTAACTTTGCCCTTCTCTCTCCTAAGCTCCAAGGGCCCTTATTTTGTTTTTTTTCTTTATTGATTAAGGTATTACATACATGTCCTTATCCCCCATTGCCCCCAGCCCTCCCGCTACTGCCCTCACCCCCCTGTTGTCTGTGTCCATTGGTTATGCTTATATGCATTCATCCAAGTCCTGTGGTTGATCTCTCCCCCTTCCCCCAACCCTCCCCTGCCTTCTATCTCAGGTTTGTGGTCTGGTCGATGCTTCTCTGTCTCTGGATCTGTTTTTGTTCATCAGTTTATGTTGTTCATTATATTCCACAAATGAGTGAGACCATGTGATATTTATCTTTCTCTGACTGACTTATTTTGCTTAGCATAATGCTCTCCAGGTCTATCCATGCTGTTCCTTCCTCTTTACAGCAGTGTAGTATTCCACTGTGTAGATGCACCACCTTTTTCTTGTTTTTTCTTTTTTTAAAATTTTGTTTTATTGCTTAAAGTATTACAAAGAGTATTACATATGTCTCCTTTTTCCTCTCCCCTTGACCTTCCCCTGGCCTCCCACACCCCCCAGTGTCTTGTGTCCATTGGTTATGCTTAGATGCATGCATACAAGTCCTTCGGTTGATCTCTTACCCCCACCTCAATCCTGCCCAGCCTTCCGGCTGTAGTTTGACAGTCTGTTCGATGTTGCTCTGCCTCTGTACCTATTTTTGTTCATCAGTTTATAATGGTCTTAATTATCCATAAATGAGTGAGATCATGTGGTATTTTTCTTTCATTGACTGGCTTATTTCACTTAGCATAATGCTCTCCAGTTCCATCCATGCCGTTGCAAATGGTAGGAATTCCTTCTTTTTTACAGCAACATGGTATTCCATCGTGTAGATGTACCACAGTTTTCTAATCCATTCATCTGCTGATGGGCACTTAGGCTGTTTCCAAATCTCAGCTATTGTAAATTGTGCTGCTATGAACATAGGGATGCATATATCCTTTCTGATTGGCGTTTCTGTTTTCTTGGGGTATATCCCTAGAAGTAGGATCACTGGGTCAAACGGGAGTTCCATTTTTAGTTTTTTTGAGGAAACTCCATACTGTCTTCCATAGTGGCTGCACCAGTCTGCATTCCCACCAGCAGTGTATGAGGGTTCCTTTTTCTCCACATCCTTACCAGCACTTGTCCTTTGTTCATTTGTTGATGATAGCCATTCTGACAGGTGTGAGATGTACCTCATTGTTGTTTTGATTTGCATCTCTCAGATGATTAGTGACTTTGAGCATGTTTTCATATGTCTCTTGGCCTTCTGTATGTCCTCTTTACAAAGGTATCTATTTAGGTCCCTAGCCCATTTTTAAAAATTGGATTGTTGCTCTTCCTTTTGATAAGTTGTATGAGTTCCCTGTAAATGTTGGAGATTAAACCCTTATCTGAAATAGCATTGCCAAATATGTTCTCCCATGCAGTGGGCTTTCTTGTTGTTTTTGATGGTTTCTTTCGTTGTGCAGAAGCTTTTTATTTTTATATAGTCCCATTTGTTTATTTTCTCTTTAGTTTCCATTGCCCTAGGAGCTGTATTGGTGAAGATATTGCTTCAGCATATGTCTGACATTTTGCTGCCTATGGATTCCTCCAATATTTTTATGGTTTTCCTTCTTGTTTTTAAATCCTTTATCCATTTTGAGTTTATTTTTGTTTATGGTCTAAGTTGGTGGTCTAGTTTCATTTTTTTTTTGCATGTATCTGTCCAATTTTCCCAACACCATTTATTGAAGAGACTGTATTGACTCCATTGTATGCTTGCCTCCTTTGTCATATATTAATTGAGCATAGTGATTTGGGTCAACTTTTCGGTTCTCTATCCTATTCCATTGGTCTATTAGCCCGTTCTTGTGCCAGTACCAGGCAGTTTTGAGAACAGTGACTTTGTAATATAGCTTGATATCTGGTATTGAGATCCCTCCTACTTTGTTCTTTTTTTCTCAGGATTGCTAAAGGGCCCTTATTTTGCTTCTGTAACTTGTTTCCTGAACTTATGCAGCCCAACTGGCTCACTTCTACTACCTCTATAACTTTCTAAATAAATTTTCTCTTGTAATTTGAGTTCCTGGCTCTGAAATATTTTTTTTATTGAACTCAAGAAATGAGGTGTAATTGCCTGTACCCTGACTGGAGATCAAACCCCAAACCTTGGCATATGATGATGATGCTCTGACCAACTGAGCTATGGGCCAGGGCCTTTTTGAAAAATTTTAAGGATAATTCGGATGGTTGTGTTGCAGCCCTTTCTTAAGTTTAACCCATAATGTGCTTAGCACAGATCGAAATTTTTCATTGTCATCAACACCATATAGTAATGGGGCAGCATGATTCAAATTACTTTAGAAGTTGAAAAACTTTCCAAAAGTTTCCCTTACTCATATGACAGATCCAGAGCACCAGGTAATGGAATAGAAACAGTATCTATACCAGTACAACTGTGAAGGAGTCAAAATTTGTCACCCTTTTATCTCCCTTTACAACATTTACCATCTTCTTATTTTGTTTTATTTTATTGAATTTACTGAGTGATACTGGTTAACAAAACCATACAGTTTTCAACTGTACAATTCAACAAAACATCTTATTTTATTTCTTGGCATATGCATACTAAGGTGACCTTTCCCCTTGATTAGCTGTCACTTTGGGAAAATTCATTCCTATTGAAATACTACCTCACAGAGTTCTAAACTCTGGGGTGAGGCCACAACATTAGTAACAAAGAAACAGAATTTCTGGAGGATGAGGCCCAGATCAGGATTTTAAAAAGATTCCCAGGTGATTCTAATGTGCAGCCAAGGTTGAGAACCACTGGTTTATAGGGATCTGGGCTTCTCCTCTACTTCGTGGACCCCTACTTCCTGGGATTTTCCCATGTTGGTTCACCCAGAAAGCAGACTAAGTCCAAGCTGATAGCGTCAGCATGGTAGAAGAGAGAGGGGGAAAGGGAAAGGGAGAAGAACAGGAAGAAAGAGGGGGAAAGTAGATTGTAGGGAGGGAAGGGAAGAAGGGGGAGAAGGAAAGATGGCATTAGAAAATTTAGAAAGAAGCTTTAAAAACTCAGCATATGTACATTTTGGTCAGTGAAAGATACAATTTAAATTTATGGGTTAGCATTTTTAAAATGACAGAATAGGAGACTATCTTTTAATGCTTAAGCTCACCTCTAAAGGTCTTAATCAGGCATTGGGGGTGGTATTGTCTTTATAGGATTGTAGATTGCTAAAGGGGGTTGTGGTAGACCCTCAGTGGGACTGGAGAGGAAGGTTGGAGTATACCAATGGGAGATGCAACAATAAATGGGGTGTTGATGAGAGAGCATACCCAGCCCTGCCAACTTCACATTATTGCTGGGTCGTTCAAATAAGGTAATAGTTGTGAAAGTGCTTCAGGAAAAATGTGCTAATGAAAAGAGCACGGACTTTGAAGTAAGGCAGGCCTAGTTTCTATTCCTAGCTCTGCTCTTTTTAATTCCTAGCCCCATAGTAAACAAATGGGACTACATCAAAATAAAAATCTTTTGCACATCAAAAGAAAACATCAACAAAATGAAAATGGAGCTCATGGAAGAACATATTTGCCAATGACACAACTGATAAGGGGTCAATTTTCAAAATATATAAAGAACTCATACAACTTTAGTTGTGTGATCTTGGCCAAGTTACTTCAATTCTCTGAGACTCACTTTCCCTCATATAGGAAATAGAGTATAGAGGATAATAATAGGTCATTGCTCAATTGCTGTGCATATTAGAAATAGTTAATACCTAACAATAGGCATTTGCTAAGTTGTAGCTGATGATAAAAATCATGATGGTAAAAATTATTGCTACTGATTTTCATATGTTAACTTATCTATTGCATTCAAACAAAATTTACTTCAACTTTTTGTATATAAATCCACCATAAACAATACAACTGCTCTATAAATATGAGCATTGAAGCAGTTAAAGGCACTGTGCTAAGGTTTCTGTTGTTGTTGTTGTTGTTGTTGTTGTTGTTGGTGGTGGTGGTGGTGGTGGTGTGTGTGTGTGTGTGTGTGTTTGGGATATGTTTGCTGGTGAGGAATACAAAGATGAATCCACTCTGAGCTTTCCTTTTAAAAGAATTTTTTAAATATATATATTTCTTTATTGATTTCAGAGAGGAAGGAAGAGGAAGAGAGAGAAATGTCAATGATGAGAGAGAATCATTGATCGGCTGCCACCTGCATGCCCCCTACTGGGGATCAAGTCCGCAACCCAGGCATGTGCCCTTGGCTGAAATCGAACCCGGGACCCTTGAGTCCGCAGGCCGATACTCTATCCACTGAGCAAAACTGGCTAGGACTATTATGAGCTTTTTATCAAAGAGTTTACTGGCCCATAGTGCAGGCAAAACATGTACTTTTTTCATCATGCAGAAACCTCCTAGTAGCAAATGTCATATAAGAAATCAAAGGCAGCAAAATCTCAGACATCTCTCATGGCAAATATGTTTGCCAATACCTCTCCTAGGGCAAGGGAAACTAAGAAGAAAATAAACAAATGGGATTACATCAAAATAAGAATCTTCTGCACAGCAAAAGAAAACATTAACAATTTGAAAAAGGAGCTCACCACATGGGAGAACGTATTTGCCAATGATACATCTAATAAGGGGTTAATTTCCAATATATATAAGGAACTTATACAACTTAACAAAAGGAAGACAAACAATCCAATTAAAACATGGGCAAAGGACCTAAATAGACACTTCTCCAAAGTGGATATACAGAAGGCCAAGAGACATATGAAAAAACACTCAGTCACTAATCATCAGAGATGCAAATTAAAACAACAATGAGTTATCACCTCACACCTGTCAGAATGGCTACCATCAACAAATCAACCAATGACAAGGGCTGGAAAGGATATGCAGAAAAGGGAATACTAGTACACTGGTGGGAATGCAGCCCTGGTAGCCACTATGAAAACAGTATTGAGTGCCTTCAAAAACTTAAAAATGGAACTCCCATTTGACCCAGTGATCCCACTTCTAGGAATTTATCCTAAGAAGCCTGAAACACCAATCAGAAAGAATATATGCACCCCTGTGTTCATAGCAGCACAATTTACAATAGCTAAGATCTGGAAACAACCCAAGTGCCCATCAATAGATGAGAGGATAAAATGCTGTGGTACATTTATACCATGGAATACTATGCAGCTGTAACAAAGAAGGATCTCTTACCCTTTGAGACAGCATGGAGGGACCTGGAGAGTATTATGTTAAGTAAAATAAGCCAGTCAGAGAAAGGTAAGCGTCACGTGATCTCATTCATATGTGGAATGTAATAAAAAAAATAAACTGATGAACAAAACAATCCAGAGACATAGATGTGTGGAACAGACTGAGGAATCTCAGAGGGAAGGTGGGGGTGGGGGTGGGGGTGGGGGTAAGGAGAGATTATTGGGGAACTTATATGCATATATGCATATCTCATGGACACAGACAATAGTGTGGTGAAGGCCTGGGAGGGGTGGGTGCGGGATGGAGAGGGTGAATGGGGAAAAAAGGGTACATCTGGCATACTTTCAGCAATAAAGTTAAAAAAGAGATACTGATTAAGTCCTATGATGGTGTTAGAAGAGAGAGAGCTTGTGAATGTGATGGGGTGGGTGGAGAGGAGTTGGGGTGGGTGGAAAGGAGTGAGAGTGGAAATTGGGAAGATTCAGGTAAAAGAGGTGACTTTTAAGCTAGCTTTGGGGTTGGCTTTGATAGGAGAGTAATATTTAGTTATCCCACTAGGGGGGTGCAATTGGAATGGATTAAAGAAAAGGACATTCATAATGAAGGAAACAGCAAAAATAAAGGCACAGACCTTAGGTACTGCAGACTATTAATGGACAAGCAGCAATTCAGTTTTGATGAAGCTTAGGGTATGTGAAAGAAATGTTTAAGTTCACACACATATAATGTTATATATAGCTACTCAAAGAGAAAGTTGAAATTTAGCAGGGAGATAAAAGAAAAAGCAAACGTTTGTATATCAATAAATCTATCTATCTCTATATATCTAGATATATAGACAAGAAATATGTGATCCTGGCAATTTCTACCTGCCCTATATATTTTGTTAATTTACCAAATTACTGGCATCTATTAGGCTCCCCTCCCAAGAATGCTTGATAGACCTTAAATATGCTCTATCAGCTGATTTTATCTCTAAACATTTTCAAGAACTTTCTTATGTGTGTTTTCTTAACACTCTGTAATGCTGCCTGTGATTTATTCCATGTTCAGAACGGTTAAATACGCCCCCTCCTCCAAGCCAAGTATTAAACAAGCTGGACTGTCTCATGTTATCCCAGCGTGGACCTCTTGGTTTAGCTATTTCATCTCAGTTATTTCCACTTGGAGCATATTTACATGACCAAATTCTATTTTCTCATTTCCTTCTATTACATTTATGCCATGATTTTTTCTTGTCACTATTACAATTTTTTTAGTACAGCTGTATTATCTGAAATTTAGTAATTTGTGAATATCCCTGACAAAAAAGGCCCCCTCTTATTCACTGATTATTTCTTGGCTGAAAGGCTAAAGCAGATAATATAGTTAGTGAGGAGTTGCTTCAGCTTTGTAAGACATTTGCTTTTTTTCGTCCATGCCAGCGGAGCAGGGTCCACCAGCATGTGCAAATGAGAAATATTACACTGATGAATATTTGTCAAGGGCAGAAAGGGAATTTCGGTTTTCTTCGTTTTTAAATAGAGCTTGGTGATTTCTTTTTCAGTTGCCTTTCAAGCAGGTCAGGTGGTACTTGTGGGGCACTTTTTGCTTTCAGAACTTGTGTAACCCAGACATGGTGCAATACAGTCGCTGTGTTACATCAGGGTGACTGTAGTACATACAGTACATAGCAAATAAAGACTTAAAAAAAATTCCATGGGAGACATTTCTTGCAAGTTGCACAAGAACTGTTTAATGATAAGTGACTTTGGATAGTGTAGATGGAGGATAATTTTAGTTTTCATTTTATACTTTTCTGTAGCATTTGCATTATTTTTAAAAATATAAGCCTACATTTCTTTTTAAAAACAGCTTTATTGAGTTATAATTTATACACTAAAACTACACTTGTTTTTTTTTGTATAAGATTTGATGAATTTAGAAATATGCAAATACCTGTAATACCTTTATTACAATCAAGGTAATAGATATATCCAACACCTCCCAGAGTTTCCTTGTGTTGTGTGTGTGTGTGTGTGTGTGTGTGTGTGTGTGTGTGTGTGTGTGTTGAGAACACTTAACATGAGAGCATACATTTCTTTTATTAAATAAAAGAGTTTTGTCGCCTGGCCAAGCCTAATGTCCAAGTTTCTCAATTTGGCATTTAAAACCCTCTAGGATGTCATTCTATGCTACTTCTCCAGCAGTACTTTCCTTTTCTTTTACCTATGTCCTACTAGCTGTGTGAGTCTCTACATAGAGTCTGGCACAAGCTAGCTGGGGCTGAGCATTGTTGAAGCAATAGGATCTGGCGACTCAATTCAAGCATGGCCCCCAATCTCACCACTTCCAGACCCAACATCTTGCTGATAGTATCCCTCAGCAGCTGAAGGAAGTCAGAGTTTCTGGGCAGCAGGTAAGCCTAGTGCAATGTATCTGACCCTGAGGCCTTTTGTTCCTGACTGTATGCCATACCACAGGCCATCTGGAAGTCAAGGCAGAAGGATACAGAGGAGGGCAGCTGTCCTCTATTCAGAGAATCAAAGGGCAAGAAAGCAATCTATTTCATGCCAAGCAAGAGGTAATGAGCAGGCTGGCCTGTTCCCATGTGGGAGGCACACTTTTCCCCAAAAGCTCCAAATACCTGCTTCTGGAGAAGGGGAAACATTGGTTCTCTTCCATTTTCTTTTCTATCTTTAGTTTGGCCTGCTTTGAGGGTAAGTTCTATTTCTAATGCCCTGCTGAAATGTCCATAGGACACAGCCTGCTACCACCAAGGACAAGCATATACTTATCATCTAATGGCCATTCCATGCTGATGCTGCCATGGAAGGCAGCACACCAACTCCTTTCTCTGTGCCCAGGCCCATTTGGGATCACTGGATTTTGCCCACCTCCCTGGAAGTAAGAATAGGATCCTGCCAGAAGGGGGAGCACAAAGCAGAATGGCAGGTGTGGGGGTGGGAGAGCTGAGGCCTCTGGGGGTGGTGAGGACCTGGTCCTTGAGGAGAGACCCCAAGTCTCTTTAGAGACCTCCTCCCTTGTGGCATCAGGGGATACCAGCATGAGGGGGGAAACAGGGGTCCTCAAACTTTTTAAACAGGGGGCCAGTTCACTGTCCCTCAGACCATTGGAGGGCCGAACTATAGTTTAAAAAAAAACTATGAACAAATTCCTATGCACACAGAGGTGGCAAAAACACCCGGCGGGCTGGATAAATGTTTTTGGCGGGCTGCATGTGGCCCGCGGGCCGTAGTTAGAGGACCCCTGCAAAGCCTTGGGTCTGTGTACCCAAGGGAATAGTGCAGTTTGTGGCCACATCCCACCCAATAGTACACTTCAAGTCACACAGGTACATAAAAACAGGTCATTTTAAGGGACCAAAGGAGGAGAGCCCATCACAGCAGCAACTCAACTCCTGGCAGCAATGCCCAGGGCCCCTGCTCAATACCAAAGCTCTAAGCACTGTGGTCAGGATATGGAGAATGACTGGACCTGGAGAGCCCACTTGTCTCAGGACAACCTCCTTGGGTTTCAAAGTGGAGATGACAGCATCCTCCAGGCTCATTGGTTCCCCTACTCCTCCACAGAACCGAACTGGTCCACCTCATCCACCTCCATGCTCAGCTGCTCCCCCAGGGTGAAGGTCAGCCTATACTGAAACTTTGTCTTTACCTTCAGTAGATTAGCCAGCAGCATGACCTGGGTGATGGCTGTAGGTACTGGAAGGGGCTAAATGGAGGGAGTTTTGTCCCATAGGGTGGCAGCAACTTCACTGTCATTGATGTGTGACCTGCAGCACAATGCTGTTGATAGGCACGGGATCCATATTCAGCATGGACACAACCACCACCAGCACATCAGCCTTTCCTGACTGACATGCCTTGGCAAAGTGAAAGGGGATGTGGAAGCTGTTTTTATGATAGGCTGTAACAGAAAGGGCATTGCTAGGCTTGACAGATTCCAGGGAGACATGGACACTGCCCAAAGAAAGCTCAGGCCCCTTCATGGGGCTCCCTTGGGACAGGAAGACAGGTAGGTGGAAGAGAGGATTGTGAGGACCCATGAGAATGGCAGGAAAAGCCTAGCTGAGATGCTGGTGGGGATCAGATGAGAGGTGGTGGCCCTGGGTAAGAAGCTGGAGGACATGGGTTTCACCAGGCCTGAGGTCGCTTTGGATTCTTCTAGAAGCTAATCAAGCTCATCCAGCTGGTGTAGGGTGCTGTCACCCAAAGATGAGCCATGGTATCCAGGGGCTGTGGGCTCAGCCTTTGGGGCCAAAGCTTAGGTCAGTCCAGTGGGGCACAAAAAGCCTGCTTTTGGAGCATAAATGCTGGCTGGGACCACAGGAACTGGGAAGGTGAGTGGCAGTAAAGCTTGGGAGTTGCCTGTAGGGGTTGCTAAGGGCTGGAGGATAGGCCTGTCTAAGGGGCTACAGACAGCAGTCCCAGGTTTAGAGCTGAAGAAGACCAGGTTTGACTCTTCATTCTGGAATAGGGGCCACTGGCTGTTTCCAGCTGACTCTTTGGGAGGAGCCCTAAGGGCTGGGTCAGTGAGACTCAAGCAGAGCAGCTCCTCATCCAGCAAACAGAGGGTTTGCTTGTGTTGTTGGGCCCTGAGGGGAGAGGGCTTGGTCTGGCTGGACTAGTGGCTATACCCAGGTCCTGAGGTCTAGGGAAGTGGAGGGAGAAAGGAATGCCCGAGGAAGCCGGGCTGGGGGCTGGGACCACACTGGAGATGAGCTGTGTGCTGTAGCTAACTCCACAAGATCAATGAGTGTACCTTGGTTACTGGAATGGTAGTTTCCTTCACAGTCAGACATTTTGAGGTGGCTACCTCACCATTGATGACTTGCCCTTCAACGATTGTTTTATCTGAGTTTGTGACCTGCTTGTCACTGACTCCCAGGATGTCCCCCAAACTATTGTCCTCTATCTCCCTGGTTAGTTTGAATACATCTGCCTCTTATTCTCACACTGATCAAATAGCTCCTTCATGTGCTTTTTATCTGTCTCTGATGAATCCTCTTTGCTGTAATGAAGTAGTATTTCACTGAGCAGCCTCACATTGTTATTAACCTCCTATATAATTTGCAAATGCTTGTTCATCTTCTGGATGTGCACCTCATCTTTCTTCACCATGGACTTGATGAGCTTATTAGCCTCTTGCAGGTCAGCTGGGTTTCTGTTTTTCAAAAACTTGGCTAAAAGCTTGGATTTATCCTTATCATCAAAAAGGGGATGTTTTTGGAAATGATGGTGGAGAGGGGATCAGTGAATCAGATCCCCTCTATGCCCTGCACTATGCCCTGTATCTGAAACATGTGGTAGGCATCCTTGATCTTCATTTCTTCTGGCAGGGCCAATGTCCAGCTATAAAGTAGCTCGGTAACCTTGGTATTCACTTTCGCAGACACCCTGTCCCTCAGGTACTTTGAAGAGACAACTTTGATAAACACATTAAAAAACCTGGAACTTTCCCATTGCATTATGAAATCTCTTCCCACAGTTCTTCATACATGACTCCAGAACCACTGGTGCCTGAACTGCTTCACATTCCTGCAGAGACTGGATTTTGTGGGCTAGCAGTAGGACAGCTATCGGTGGCTCTTCAAACCCTTTTGTTGGTCTGATCACAGAGGCCAATTATGTTTTCCCAGTCCTCCTGATGGTTGCAAGAATTGGTGGTTTTAGATCCAGAGATAGAGAAGCATCAATCAGATTGTCAAACCTCAGAAGGAAGGTAGGGGAAGGTGGGGGTAAGGGGGAGAGATCAACCAAAGGACTTGTATGCATGCATATAAGCCTAACTAATGGACACAGACAACAGGGGGGTGAGGGCATGAGTGGGGGGTTTGAGAGGTAATGGGGGGATGAGGGCACATATGTAATACCTTAGTCAATAAAGAAATTTTTAAAAAAAGAATTGGTGGTTTTACTCAGCCAGACTCCAGGCCCTCTCCTTCCACTGCCATATTGCAGCCTCCTGGGCACCTTCTGTTTTTGAGCTAAAAGTAACTTGAACATATTATGATTAAATGTGGATTAGACATTAATAATCAATTTAAATGCTTTGTTTCATCAAGTTTAACAACTTATGAATGTCCTGAATAATTTGTCCTGAAGAAACTAACTTCTCAGAAATGACATTATATTAGTTTTACCACTCATTATTCTTCGGAACAATTCTACCAGCACCACCACCACCACCACCGCTGCCAACAACAACAGCAACAACCTAACAGTTTTATAGCACTTACTATTCACTAGGCACAATAATAGCTCTTTACTTATATTAAATTTATATGAATTCATCATTTCTACAACAACCTAGTACAGTGATGGTGAACCTTTTGAGCTCGGCATGTCAGCATTTTGAAAAACCCTAACTTAACTCTGGTGCCGTGTCACACATAGAAATTTTTTGATATTTGAAACCATAGTAAAACAAAGACTTATATTTTTGATATTTATTTTATATATTTAAATGCCATTTAACAAAGAAAAATCAACCAAAAAAATGAGTTCACATGTCACCTCTGACACGCATGTCATAGGTTCGCCATCACTGACCTAGTATGAAAGGCATTTCCCCTCCATTTCACAGATTTGAAAATTGAGGCTCAAAAAGGCTGAAAAATGTGCCAAGGGGCCACCAAGCTGGTAAATGAAAGAGATGATACTTCATCTTGAGCAGTCTGTCTTCATATTCTATGTTCTCAATGAGCAGTTCTCAACCTGTGGGTCGCAACCCCTTTGGGGGTCGAACAACCCTTTCACAGGGGTCGCCTAAGACCATCGGAAAACACATATATAATTACATATTGTTTTTGTGATTAATCACTATGCTTTAATTATGTTCAATTTGTAACAATGAAATTGGGGGTCACCACAACATGAGGAACTGTATTAAAGGGTCGCAGCATTAGGAAGGTTGAGAACCACTGTTCTAAACTATTAAACTAGGTTGGTTCAGCTCCAATTTTGTATGTGTCCATGGACAAGTCCCCTCCTTTCTGAGCCTTATTTCTCTATCTGAAAATAAGGAGGCAAAACTAGTCTGAGATTATAAACTAGCCATCTCTGGGCTAGAGGTAGCCAGCAGTTATGTTTTGATTGGTCAGTACTTATTTTAAAGTTGATTTAAAATGAGGAGATTATACAAAATAATACAGATTTCATTTTGCCAGGAGCCTGAACTCAGCAGGGGAGTGCTGCTGGGAGTTGGAAGAATGGGGCAATTGGATTTTCTGTGAGGAGGTGATGCTGGTCAGGCTTCAGGAAAGGTGGGAGGAGTGGATCTCACCCCAGAGCCACACAACTTAGTCTATCCCAGATACTGCCCAGATGTCAGCAGAGTGGAACCACCAGTAGTCAGGAGGGTGGGGATGCCAAGAGGCCAGAGAGTTGGGCTTGGGGATCTCCTATGAGGGGGTAGTGTCTATCAGGTTCACTGAAAAGGGGGGGCAATGGCTCTTGCCCCACAGTCTCACACTTTTTTACTGAACCTCCTCCTTTAGTCTTCCCAAACCTTTACACCCTGGTCCAGGCAGCTGACTCCTTATCGGGGCACAAGTTCTGTAGGGCGGCGAAATAAGGAGTTAAGATGGTGACTCTATTTCACTCCAGGTTGATGCCATATGTAGAGGCATGCTCCACCCAATTAAGTTGGTTTCCTATGCAGGAGAGTGACTCAGCACAGGGTCCAGGAGGCTGTCCCCATATCCCTCTCCCCAGAGCCTCAAACCCCAGTCTCTCTTTGCAAATCTCTAGTTCACTACACCCTCCTTCTACAGAAGTCTTGGGTGAGTGGATGCAAATGAGATTTTGTGTGTTGGCCCTTTCAAATGGCACCTGTGTCTCTTGCGGACTCCTGTCTCTTCCTAGAACACAGAATCCCTCCTGATTTTCACAGATGTTATGTGGGTGTCTCAAACAGATCTGGTGCTCTGGGCTGAGGATCCCAGCTTAGGGTTGAGACCCAATGCATCCCAGGGGGGATATTTTCAGCTGAGATCTCCCTCCAGAATCTTAGCTTCTGACTGTGGAAGCAGAGCCAGCTCTTTTTGCTTCTCCATCCTTCTTACTAGTTTTGCTGTGGATTCTTCTCTAAATCCTTGGTTATTCTTGTTAACTCCTTACTTCTCTTCAGCTAGTCTTCAGTTGGTTATTCAAGTTGATTGCTCTATATTTTAACTGTAATTCCCGTTTTTCGCCCCCTGGGAGGAGATGAGTGTAACATCCACCTACTCAATCCCCATCTTGGATTTCACTTGTTTCACTTTTAATTAGTGTTTTTGACAAAATATGAACCATAAACAATTGGTTGTTTGCATTCTTCTCATGCACCCATGAGTTTAATTAAGTGACTATATAGGCAAAATTAAGGTGTGTTATGGACTTGCTGAATCTTGGAGCCTTGTGGTCTTTCTGCATGTCAATAGAGTTAACCATGAAAACATATTTTACCAGCACAAAACAGGAAGGGACAAAGTAAAGGATGGAGGTCAGTTGTTACTCTCTTAAATTCCATCACATGCTTCACAGCTTGTGCAGACACTTCACAGAATATAACTCTCCATTACCTTACAATGGAAACTTTTGGAGTTCAAAGGATCTGGAGAATATCTAATCTAATCTCTTAATGTTTAGAATACAGTCCAATGCCCCAAATTGGAAAATAACTCTGTTGAAGTTGCAGTTTCTCAGACAGGTCAAACAGTTCTCTGAACCCAAAGTTGTCCCATTTGGTAAGGTTTAGATTTAGATCGTATACATTGATTTTATAATTCATGCATAGAAATGACTCTGATTAGGCAATCTTGTATTGAAGAGTGTCAGTATCAAAAAAAGAAAGTCAGTATCAAAAATATCTCTTGACTTGGGACTGGAGTTAGCAGGGTGTGAGTGTACAGAATGATCCAAAATTTCTTTGTGTGCACCTTTACCACAGATAGGTTAAGATCAGTAAACAGATACTCTTTTGGCACCATTCTTCAATTTGTACTTTCCCCATCTACTTTGGTTTTGTAAACCAACTGAAAATTCACCATACATTACTGAATTACAAGAAAATAGGCCTCTTATATCTAGGAAATATATATACTTTTCTCTTTATTGGAAATAAAACTGAATTTGTTGAAGTCAACAACCATGTCTCAATTCAAATTCAATTTGGGCTCAAGAAGTTCTCAGGTACTCTCCAAGCAAACCCTCTATTTTTGTACTGTACCTGGGTATAGTCTGAAGTCTAGTCTTAAGGACTGGCAATCTCAAAACTTAAGACCTGTTTTATGAATCATAGCATGGGGGCTGATTTAATAGTGGCCTTTGTTCTCCATTCAGCAGACTTTATTATATTTGCCTTTGTCACTGGATTGTAAAAATTAATAGTTACCAGAACTTTTTCATCTCATTCCTATCACAAAAATATTGACAGGTTATTGATATTTGGTGTGATAATTACAAATAGGCAGGACTATTTTTTGAGTAGCGAAGATAAGTACTCTTCGCTCAGTATTTATTATGTCTGAAGCCCTTTATGTACATTGTCTCATTTTTCCTCACAACAACTTTATGAAGTACTATTTTTTTCTTTCTTTTAATAGGTGAATAAATTGAGGCTTAGAGAAGATAAGTAACTTATCCAAGAATATATAGCATGTTAGTGGTGGAGCTGGTATTCAAACCCAGGTTTGTCTGATTCCAGCATTTGAGCTCTTAAGTACAATAATGCTATTTTCAAATTGGGAAAATTGATAAGAAATTTGGTGTTCTGTCTACATAAACTGCATTTGAGTAGTGGGTTGAACTACATAAATAAGAGTCTCATGAGTCCTTTGAGAGACATAGTAGATGTAGAAGAAAAGTCATAGTCTTTTAGAATCCAAGAGGCCCCACTTTGAATCCCAGCTCTGCCAGTTACTAGCTGTGTGATCTTAAGTAATTTCACCTCTCTAAGCCTGCTTTACCTTACCTATAAATTGGAAATAAAAATATTTACCCCAGGGTTGTAATAAGTATTAAATAAGATGATGGCTGTTAAGTGCTTGGAAAATAGAATATCCTAAACTTGTGGTAATTGCAGGAATTATATTTATTGATATCATTGTTGTTATTATTAAAGCTATATCAGATTGAGAGATAGAGAGAATATTAGATTAAGGAGCCTATTTTTAGATGTCATTGTTTTGGGTTTCTTAACTTAATGTAATATTGACTCTGTGTGGAGGTGGTCTTCATAGGAGTGTTACAGAATATCTAATACACCTTACTGCTCTAAGCAAGTGTTCATTTGGGTACAGGAATTTAGGGACTTTTTCAACATTTTAAAGAAATATTAAGTTCCTGCTATGTTTATGGCATTGTGCATAATAGAAAGAGACATATGATCTAGGGGAGACATAACAGTCATTGAACAATTTATAAGTGACCCCATTTTATCCTTCAAATTTACTCAACAGACACTTAATGAACAACTATAGTATTCAACGCTCTTTGTTAATGTAGGCTATGGCTAAGGGAGAAAAGAAATAAATCATATATATGAGATCTTAGCCCCTGTTTACATGGAACCCTACATTCTAGGTTGAAAGTTAAAAGTGCCTTCAGAAAGGTCAATACATGGGGCAATATAAAATAAAATAAAATAAAATGAAATGAAATAAAATAAAATAAAATAAAATAAAATAAAATAAAATAAAATGATGGCTTCTTGCTGGGACTGGGTGTAGGAGGTAGCATTTCAGTTGAATCCTCTCAATTTGTAGATAAGATAGAGAAGGGAGTGAATGGTTTTTACCCTATTCTTTTTAACCCAGTATAATTTGTTCTTCTATTTTGAAGCATAGTATAGTGCAATAATAACTACTGCAGACTCTTGAGCCAGATAGTCAAGGTTCAAATCCTGGTTCAACAATCTACTTCTCTGTCCTGTGACTTGATGTTGTCATATGGCAAATGTAACAACAACAGAGCCATCCTCATTGGGTTTTTGTAAGACTAAGTGAAATAAATGTACATAAAGCACTTATTACAGTGCCTGGCACATATCAAATGTCCAATAAATGTAGGCTATTTGTTATTATTACTAGGTTTTTGATACTGATACAACTGATGTTTAATCTTTCAACCCACTGTAAGTGAAATATTCTATAATCATTATGCTTTAAGGAATAATAGGAAAAAATGTAACAAGAGGGGTACAAAGATGAGTGCTGAGAAAGAAGTGCTTTGCTGTTATCTCAATAAACATCTAGTGAGGCATTGGCAGAAGACCAGTATGTGGAGTTTGCCTTGTGTCCTTGTTTGAAACTTGTTAACTTCATACCTGGAACACAGTATGTACTCAATAAGCTCTTGCTGAATGATTTTATGAACAAATAAAATTTGAGTTTTATTTTATTTTTTTCTTATTGAAGGGGTGGTCTTTAAAATGCCTTAACTTTCTCTGATCAGAATTGTGCTTCTCTGAAGTGATTCTTCTAGTCTGCAGAATATAATTAATCATTATTCACATTCTTTCGTTAATCAGAACTTCAGAAACATTTGAACAAAGCCTGAAGAGGCATAACATGAAAATGTTTAATTTTACCTTTCTGCCTTTGCATCTGTAATGTGATGAGCAAAGAACAGAACATTTAAATTTGACTTGTTAGGTTTCTCTTTTCTACAGTGATTCAAATGAAACATTGAAGTCATACTAGATTTTAGAGACAGACAGATGTAAGGAAATACAATTGTCATCGACTATAAGCCCCTTAAGGGTAGAATTCAGGTCTAGATTATTTCACCCTTCCCAGCACCTTACACTGGCTCTTTCTTCTTCAAGGCACTGATAACTAACCCTTGAAAGAAAGAAAAAACTCATTTAACATGTGGTGCTTCAGAGGAACAAGTCTCAGCACTCGTTGGTGTAGGATTGAAGGAAACAAAAATTGGGACTGTGAAAAGGAATCAAAAAAGGAAAATTTGAGAGTGCTGATATAAAACTTGGCTGACTTCCACAATCTAGCATAGGGCTTTTCCTGGATAGACTAATTGCACTGGTGATGCATCTGAGTATCTGAACAGAACAGGCAGCAATGAAGTGAAGGATTTAATGACATATATACTCTTAAAACAAATCAAACTTTTAAGTCTCATTTAAAACCCATTAGCCTTCCCAAAGTCCCTTTAGCACAAGTTACCTATAAATTTGAAGTGGGTTTTTTGCTTGGTTCTGTTTCCAGTATGGTACAGAAGTGATTGCCCTTGTTATAACACTTCAACATATTTTTATTATAATTTCTTCTCATCTTAAAAGTTTAATTCTAAGGAGGATTTAAGTCTCCAATTTTCATGTGTCACAACAAACACTGAAAATTCTTTTATCTCTGGCTTATGGAAAATTGTTGACTTTGACAACACTAATGTCTTCCAGCTGTAGTAACTATTCTTGTGCTAATCTAAGAATGTTAATACACATGAGGCTAAAGTATCCTTCCTAGAAAATAACATGCCTGGATTTGGGTAGTTAAAAAATGACTGGGTAGTTAACCTGGATTTTTCCACATGTAGATTTATATTTTTGTTTGCTGTGAAAAAGTTATAATAATGTAAAGCTATAATAATGTAAAAAACATTCCCCTACAACACTTACAATGTGGTTACACATCTTGCCATCATATTCCACACTTTTTATAGTTATGGATTTATTTCCCTTCCTCTTGGGTTTTGGGGCAGCTGTAGGTGAGACTTTGTATCTCCTGTTATAAAGACAATTGACATAGCATATGTTTGAATCTCTGTCCACATTCCTCATTAGCTTTATACTATTTTGTTTTTTGCCAAAGCTTTCTGTTTAACAAAGATTGATGTTCATGGCTGAACTGTAACACACCAGATTCTATTTATTCACTTTTTCTAAGGTGGGCCCCTAGCCAAATTGTAAAAGCAGCACAGTTGGAGGTCAGTTCAGTCTTCACTTTCAGGTCCACAGTGATCTCATACTCTGCACATTCTCTTGTTCCTCTATCAAGGTGGACTTTTTGTAAAGTACCTAATAAGCAGGCATGCATTGAGATGTAACTATGGGGAAAATCTTGTTAGGTTATGTCTTCTAGGATGGATTTACATTTTCTCAATGGGTCAAGCTTTAATCCAAATGACATGTTAACAGTGCAATTTCTATTTGAGAAGTTTCCCCCTCCCCTTGTGGACATTGGCAGTTTGCTTAATCTGTGTACACAAAAGACTCTTTCTAAAGGGTGCGTTATCTACTCTTTCCCAATTTGTTAGGCTTTGTTTGGCTTTTCTCAATGTGTCCCTTTCAGAAAGTGTAGGAGAGATGAGCATGGAGGAGAAACTCTGCAGGAAGAATACTTGGATTGGAATCTTTTTTTCATCATTAACTTGCTGTGTGACTGAACAAATTACTTAGCTTCTTTATATCTGAGTTTGCCCATCTGTAAAATAGAGATAATAAAAATGTTTACTGCTATAGGGTTGTTCTAAGAATTAAGTGAGAAAATATATAAAGATGTTTAGATCAGTGTTTGGCAAATAGTATGCATTATGATAGTGATAGCAATTATTTTTACTATGTTCCAACCTTCTATTTTCATTTGTTTATGTTGTAACTAAAGAAAAGTAAACAATGAAGGAAAGCAAGATTGTAGGTCAGAAGTCTCCTAGAAGAAACTGTAAATATTCCCATGTCTTTCTTTCTTCTTCCACTACTCAACACCAGTCACTTTTCTATTTCTTCTATCTTTTTTCTCTTAAAAAATTTCAAGCCCATCACCTAATTTCACGCCTTTATTTGTCCTGAATTCCAACAACTTTAGTGACTAAAATTTCCCTTCTTTTTGAGCCTCTGGTCACTTGATTTAGCAAGCATTGTTATAATTTACTAATCTATAGGATAAAAGGACACTATTGGGACCCGTCTGCCTAATCAGTTATTTCCCAGTAGAGTTCTTGGGTCAATCTTTCATAGTATTTGTGCTTAAAACTCGAGAATAGGTCTCCTATTTTTGTCATGGATTATTAATTGTCTGAGACAATTGAATTAGATGTATGTATTTTGTTATTGTTTTATCAGAAACCATAACAGCTTTCTAATGAATTCTTGGGAGGGATTTTTTTTAGAAAGGCAGTTGTGTATATGATTCAGTGGAATATTTTACCTAGTAGAGTGATCTTGAGGCTGACTATAAGAGTAACTAGTCTATTAGAGCTCCTTTTCTTGTGAGAGGTTTTAATGAATCTTATATGAATTTCATTGTGGTCTGATGTCCTTGATGTTTTCATGAGGAACAATTACTTTTCATTTAATTGAAGATATGACTTTATTGGGGTAGGGGGATTAGAGACTCAAATGGAAACTGGGGTACTGCTAACCATAAATCTCTCTAGAACAGTAATTGTGTATGTACTTTTTTACACATTGGGATTCCAAACAAACATCCAAAAGGGCTACATGGCTTAATTAACCAACTATAGTTTTAGTTGTACATCTAGGGGTTAGGGATTCATGCTCCCAGGAGTGCTAGGATGTCATTTGTAACACAGGTTTTGAGAAATGCTAGACAAACTCCTGAACTGTGATGGAATATTTTATCTATGAGCTGACAGTTAACTTCTCATGCTATTTCTGGGTCAATGGACATAAATTGTCTACTTAAATAAACAATAATTTCTATGTTGGCAAAAATGGGATAATCACTAAGAGTTGAAGATTCAAAACAGCAACTGGAAAATCTATATGTGGAAAAATGACTGTTTAAGACCCTTGCTTATAATTAAAAAATTGACATCAAATGTTTCTGGAATACAAGCAACAGTTAAGTGAAAAGGTACATGACATATATAGAAAATATTAATGGAGAAAAGTAAAGAAACTCAGACCCCTTTCATTTTAAACATACTTATCACATACATTCATCATCAAGGCTTCAAAAAGAGGTCATGAAAAATTAGGCTTAGTTTAGCTCTCTACAAAATATGTCCTGTGAAAACACATTTTATATACTCTGCAGTTTATAATACTCTAATGACCAGTGGAATATGTTACCCAGTAGAGTGATCTTAAGCATCATTTAAAGCAATTAAAGATTTGAAATAAAATTGGACAAAATTGTTATTTATTTATTTATTTTATTTATATATAATTCACATATAACATTAAATTAGTTTCAGGTGTACAACATAATTATTTGATATTTGTTTATACTGCCAATTATTACTTGCAATTAATCTAGATAACAATGTCACGTTACATAATTACAAGTTGTTTTCTTGTGATAGAGATTTATGATCTACTCCCTTGGAAACTTTCAAATATGAAATAGAGTATTATTATTATTTTTTATTGTTTAAAATATTACATATGTCTCCTTTTTCCCTGATTGACCCTCCTGCCACTCCCACCCACCAGGAAAAGCCCCCAACGCCCCAGTGTCTATGTACCTTGGTTATGCTTATATGTAAACATAAAAGTACTTTGGTTGATCTCTTACCCTCCTCCCCTGCTTTCTTTCTGAGGCTGGACTGTTTGTTCAGTGTTCCTTAGTCTCTGGATCTATTTTTGTCCATCAGTTTATGTTGTTCATTATATCCCACACATGAGTGAGATCATGTGATATTTATCTTTCTCTGACTGGCTTATTCCGCTTAGCATAATGCTCTCCAGGTCCATCCATACTGTTGCAAATGGTAAAAGTTCCTTCTTTTTATATCAGCATAGTATTCCATTATGTAGATGTAGGACAGTTTTTTTCATCCACTCATCTGCTGATGGACACTTAGGCTGTTTCCAAATCTTAGCTATGGTAAATTATGCTACTATGAACATAGGGATGCATATGTCCTTTCTGATTGGTGTTTCTGGTTTCTTGGGATATATTCCCAGAAGTGGGATAACTGGGTCGAATGGGAGTTCCATTTTTAATTTTTTGAGGAATATGCATACTGTTTTTCACAATGGTTTCACCAGTCTGCATTCCCACCAGCAGTGCACGAGGGCTCTTTTTTCTCCACATCCTCTCCAGCACTTGTCACTTGTAGATTTGTTGATGATAGGCATTCTGACAGGTGTGAGATGGTACCTCATTGAGGTTTTGATTTGCATATAACAGATGACTAGAGACTTTCAGCATGTTTTCATATGTCTCTCAGCCTTCTGTATGTCCTCTTTTGAAAAGTGTCTATTTAGGTCCTTTGCCCATTTTTTTTTATTGGATTGTTTATCTTCCTTTTTTTTTTTTAAGTTGTATGAGTTCTCTGTAAATTTTGGAGATTAAAGCCTTATCAGAAATATCATTGGCAAACATGTTCTCCCATGCAGTGGGCTTTCTTGTTATTTTGTTGATGGTTTCTTTTGCTGTGCAGAAGCTTTTTATTTTGATGTAGTCCCATTTGTTTATTTTCTTCTTTGTTTCCATTGCCCTAGGAGCGGTATCGGTAAAGCTATTGCTACGACATATTTCTGATATTTTGCTGCCTATGGAGTTTTCTAAGATTTTTATGGTTTCTGTCTTACACTTAAGTCCTTTAAACATTTTGAGTTTATTTTTGTGTATGGTGTAAGTTGGTGATCTAGTTTCATTTTTTTTGCATGTATCTGACCAATTTTCCAGCACCATTTATTGAAAAGACAGTTTGACTCCATTATATGCTTTTGCTTCCTTTGTCAAATCTTAATTGAGCGTAATGGCTAGGGTTGATTTCTGGGTTCTCTCTTCTGTTCCATTGGTCTATGTGTCTGTTCTTGTGCCAGTACCAAGCAGTTTTTAGAATAGTGGCTTTATAATATAGCTTGATATCTGGAATTGTGATCCCTCCAACTTTGATCTTCTCTCCCAGGATTACTGTGGTTATTCAGGATCTTATTTTATTCCAGATGAATTTTTGGAGAGTTTGTTCTAGGTCTGTGAAATATGCAGTTGGTATTTTAATGGGGATTGCATTGAATCTATAAATTGCTTTTGGTAGTATGGCCATTTTAATAATGTTGATTCTACCAATCCATGAACACGGTATGTTCCTCCATTTGTTTATGTCTTCCTCTTCTCCTTTTTCAATGTCCTGCAGTTTACTAAGCACAAACCTTTTATTTCCTTAGTTAAGTTTATTCCTAAGTAACTTAATTTTTTGGTGCAATGGTAAATAGGATTGATTTTTAGTTTCTCTTTCTGTGAGTTCATTATTGGTGTATAAAAAGGCCTTAGATTTCTGGGTGTTAATTTTGTATCCTGCTACATTGCCAAATTCATTTATTAAGTCTAATAGTTTTTTGATGGAGTCTTTAGGGTTTTCTATGTACAGTATCATGTCATCTGTGAATAATGACAGTTTTATTTCTTTTTTTCCAATTTGGATGCCTTTTATTTCTTCTTCTTGTCTGATCGCTATGGCTAGCACTTCCAGTACTATGTTGACCAGGAGTGGTGAAAGTGGGTATCCCTGTCTTTTTCCTGTTCTTAGGAGAAATGGTTTTAGTTTTTTTTTTCCCATTGATTAGGATGTTGGCTGTATGTTTTTCATATAAGGCTTTTATTATGTTGAGGTATGATCCCTCTACGCCCACTTAGCTGAGAATTTTATCAAGAAACAGTGGTGGATTTCAACTGCTTTTTCTGCATCGATTGATATGATTATGCAATTTCTGTCTCTCAATTTGTTATGTGATGTATCACATTTATGGATTTTCAGATATTATTTCTGCTCTGATCTTGATTATTTCCTTGCATCCCTTGAATAAATCTCACTTGGTCATGGTGTATGATCTTTCTAATAAAATGCGGGATCTGATTTGCTAGAATTTTGTTGAGGATTTTAGTATCTATGTGCTCGTGAGGGATATTGGCCTGTAATTCTCTTTCTTTGTGGTGTCTTTATCTGGTTTTGGAATTAGGAATGCTGGCTTCATAGAATGTGCTTGGAAGTGAACCTTCCTCTTGAATTTTTTGGAATAGTCTATGGAGAATAGGTTTTAGTTCTTCTTTGAATGTGTGGTAAAACTTGCCTGTAAAGCCATCTGGACCAGGGCTTTTGTTTTCTGGAAGATATTTGATTACTGCTTCATTTTCATTTCTAGTTATTTTTTATTCTTCCTAATTGAGTTTTGGAAGCTTGTATTTTTCTAAGAATATGTCCATTTCATCTAGGTTGTCCAGTTTGTTGGAGTAGAGTTGTTCATAGTACTTTTTTACAATCCTTTGTATTTCTGTGGGGTCTGTTCTTGCTTCACCTCTTTCATTTCTGATTTTGTATATTTGAGTCCTCTCCCTTTGTTTCTTGGTGAGCCTGGCTAGAGGCTCATCAATTTTTTTTAATCCTTTCAAGGAACCAGTTCTTGGTTTTATTGATCTTTTTTATTATTTTCTTTGGTCTCTATGTCATTTATTTCCTCTCTGATCTTGATTATTTCCTTCCTTCTGCTCACTCTAGGCTTTCCCATTGCTCCCTTTCTAATTCTTTAGGTTGTAGAGTAAAAAAAATTAATTACCCGTTTTTCCCTTTTGTGTGTGGTAGGCATATAAGGTTATGAACTTCTCTCTCAGGCCTGCTTTCACTGTATGCCATAGATTTTGGATTGTTGTGTTTTCATTTTCATTTGTTGCCATGCTGTTTTTTATTTCTTCTTTGATTTCTTTGGTAACCCAATCATTGTTTAATAGTATGATATTTCACCTCCAAGTGTTTGATCTTTTCATTGTAGTTAATTTATATTTTTATCCTATTGTGATCTGAAAAGATGCTTGATATGATTTCTAACTTATTGAATTTGAAGAGACTTTGCCTGTGTCCCAATATGTGGTCTATCTTTGAAAATGACCTGTGTGCACTTCAGAAAAATGTATATTCTGTGCCTTTGGGGTGGAATGTTCTGAAGGTGTCAATTAATTCCATCTTATCTAGTGAGTCATTTAGGATTGCTGTTTCTTTGATGATTTTTTGTTTAGAGGATTTATCCAGTGGTGTCAATGGGGTATTAAAGTCCCTTACTATGACTGTATTGCTGTTGATCTCTCCTTTGATATCTTCCAGAAGTTTTTTTTAATGTATTTGGGTGCTCATGTATTGGGTGCATATATATTTACCAGAGTTATACCCTCTTGTTGAATTGCTCCTTTAGTATTATGAAGTGGCCTCCCTTATCTCTTGTTATAGCTTTCACTTTTAACTCTATTTTGTCAGATACAAGCATTGCTATCCCAGCTTTCTTCTCATTTCCATTTGCCTGAAAAATTTTTTTCCATCCCTTCAGTCTCACTCTGTGTGAATCCTTTGTCCTGAGTTGGGTCTCCTGTAGACAGCAGATATATGGGTCTTGTTTTCTAATCCATTAGCTACCCTGTCTTTTGATTGGAGCATTTAATCCATTTAAATTTAAGGATATTATTGATCAGTACTTGTTTGTTGCCATTTTTATTCTTTATGCCTGTGTTCTTTCTTCCCTTTGTATTCTTTTTACAGCAGTCCATTTAGCATTTCTTGCATTGGTGGCTTGGTGGTAATGAACTCCCTTAGCCTTTTTTTGTCTATGAAGGTCCTTATTTCACCTTCAATTTTGAATGATAACACTGCTGGGATTCTTGGATTTAGTCCCTTGCTTTGCATCACTTTGTTTATTTCATTCCATTCCCTTCAGGCCTTATGTGTTTCTGTTGAGAAATTTGTTGATATTCTAATGGGAAATCTTTTATAGATAACTTTCTGTCTCTCTCTGGAAGCCTTTAAGATTCTTATTTTGTCATTGGTGTTTGCCAATTTAATTATGATGTGTCTTCATGTCTATCTTTTTGGGTTCATATTGTTTGGGACTCTGTGTGCTTCTTGAACTTGTGGGTTTTTTCTTTTCAATATCAGGGAAATTTTCTGTTATTTCTTCAAATTGGTTTTCTATTCCTTGCTCAGCTTCTTCTCCTTCTGACACTTCTATTATGTGGATATTGTTTCCTTTCGTGTTTTCCCAAAGCTCCCTTAGGCTCTCCTCCTGCTTTTAAATTATTTTTTCCAGTTGCTGCTCTGCTTGGTTGATTTTTCTTACCTTGTCTTCTGCCTCACTGATGCAGTCCTCAGCTTGTTCTAGTCTGCTTTTGATGCTTTCTATTGTGTTCTTTATTGCAGCTATGTCATTCTTCATTTCTTTTCTGTTCTTCATTTCCTCTTAATTCTTACACATTTTGTTGAATTTGTCTTCCATCCTTTTCAGCATCCTTATGTCCATTGCTCTGAATTCTTCCTCTGACAAATTGCTTGCCTCCATTTCGTTTACTTCCTTTTCTGGCGATTCCTTCTTTTCTTTTGTATGGGGGCTGTTTCTTTGTCTTCCCATTTTTGCTCCTCTTAGAGTGTCTGTTATGTGGTTCACTCTCTACCACATTGACTGAAAGGCACAAACTACAACTGAACAAGATGCAACATAGGGGAAACAAAGAATGAATGTATTCATGACACTGATAACCCCAATAAAGGTGACCACAAGAGAAAAGAGAATTAGTGGAGAGAACAGAGCACAAAAATGATATTGAGAAAAGGAAAAAAGGTAAGAGAGAAAAGAAAAAAGAGAGAAAAGACTGGAAAAATATATGTACATGGGGAGAAAACTCCACAAAACAACCAAATAAACAAAAAATGCAAACAATAAACACCCAGAGAAAAAGGGGGGAACTGAATCTGAAGAGGCAGAGCTTATTTCCATAAAGTAAGTTAAAGGAATTGAATGAATGGAGGAATGCTACAGTTAAGTATAGAGGAGATAGAAGGAGAATGAGTGGATACGAAGGAAAGGAAAACACAAAATAGTCAATAAATAAAAAATAAAATAAATTTCCTTTCTTTCCTCTATCTATCTATATATTCATCTATTTTTGGAAAAGGAGAATAAGGTAGAGAGCAAATAGGCTTGAGTTTGGTGAGTGAAACTAATTAAGCAATTAGGAGATGAAAAGAGAAATTGAGGAGATGAAAAACAAAAGCACAAAATAAAATAAATTGGATTGTGAAGAAAGAGAAGAGAGAAGGGTACATGGACTTGGAGCAGAGGAGTGGAAATTAGATATATGAGTAAGCTAACACAGACTACTATAATAGTAATGCATCAATAAAGCAGATAAAAATGATCAATTTTTAACAAGGAGTAAAAAGAAAGGAGAGAGAAAAACTAAAGCATGAACAGAAGAGAAAAAGGATGAAAAAGGGAGAAGTGTGGAAGAAAAGGTTGGTAAAAAGGAAAAAGTGAGATAAAGTAAAATAATGATAAAAAATAAAAATAGAATGTAGAACAATAATAAAAAATATAAAAGGTTAATAATAATAATAAAGAAAAATAAAAGAAAACACACAAAAAATTTCCCTTTCTTAAGTAAAAGATAACAACTAAAAAAGTATAGTAATGAAGTGTCGTTTGCTTCAGCTGAGTTTTAATGTCCCATGGGGGCTGGATTAAGACCCCTCTATCCTGTTCTGTCAGGCACTTCTTAGTTTCCTTTTAGGTAGTCGGGACCACGTTGAAGTGCCCAGCAATCTACCCCTCCTCTGTGTCTGTCTCCACAGGCTTGGGTTTAGGCATGCGGGACCAATTTGCTAGCTTTGTCTGCCTGCTTTCAGTCATATTTACACAAGTGTCTATTTCTGGTGTGGGCTCTAGGTGGCAGTGTTGCTGTATTAGTTTCTGGGGCTGCTAGGAGGGGCTAGGTCTTCTGGAGAAAAATGGCTCTTTAAGGTTGGAGGGACTGGGCTGTCCCAGAGCTGTATTCCTGGTCGCCTCTCCCTGCTTTGTTCCCCAGCCTCCACCAAACCACGTGAACCTGCACCGCAGCCTTGTTAAGTGTTTGTAATTGAAGTATCCTATGTATTGGGTATAGCGAGCAAAAACAAGGAAAATATAAAGACAGAGCAACCACGCCACTGCACGATTCTCTCCCCCCAGCACTTCATGGCCAGTGCTGAGCTTCAGGCTGCCTTTCTGGGTGCAGCCTCCCACGACTGTGGTCTTAGATCTAGAGTCCCCTGCTACAGGCAGCCCTATGTACCCCGTTCCACAGTCAAGTGTTACACGTGTCCTCACAGACATGGACTTGGTGCAGCACAGTTTCCTTCTGACCCTCTAGTCCCAGTAGTCACACATCTCTCCCTCTCCAGCCCGAATCCCAGATCCTACCATTGTCCAGGTGTCTTCTGTCCTTTCTGGCAACAGATTGTCTCACCAGCTGTGTTTAATTCACCAATTCTGGGTGGATGTTATTCGATTTAGTTGTTTCTTCTATCTGCTCCATGAGAAGGCACAGGACATGTCTGCTTATTTGGCTGCCATTTTGTCTCCCCCTAGACAAACTTTTTAGGAGCCCACAGCCGGGGATGTTGGGGTCTTGGTGTTCACTCCCCCTTCACATCCCTCACTCACTCACACTCTCTCCCTCACTGCTGTCCTGTTGGCCTCCATATTGCATTCCAATACAGTATTATTAACTACTAGTGGCCCAGTGCACGAATTTGTGCACATTGAAAGGGAATTAATTAGAAGAAATATTCTAATATTGCTATTTGCCCTTTCTCTATAATAGAAGTGTCAGTGATGAAAGAAAATTAGTAAAATGTGCATGAAAATAATATATAAATTTATTAATAAATAATAACAACAAAGACATGATATAAAAACAACATTAATACAAACAATGACTGATAAATTGATTCAACTTATTCTAATATCTCCCTGTATACCACATTAAGAGTAAAAACACTTTCAGAGTGCTTGACTAATTTCCTTTGTGATGAAGTATTTACAACTTTAACGTCACATGCTCTTTGAATTTGAGAGAAAGCAACATTTAACTGACCATGTCCGAAAATGGGTTCAGATAGGAATATTCCTACTCTGTCTAGAGTTTGTCCTTGTAATTTATTAATAGTCATCACAAATGCTGGCATCACAGGAAAAAGTCTTCGAATTAATTTAAATAGAAGGCCAGTGTCAGAAGGGGACAACTCAATTCTTGGAATCAGAACAACCTCTCCTTTCGCAGATCCTGTTAATACTTCATCTTCAATTATGTTAGGTCGCAATGTTTTGATAATAAATCTAGTACCATTACAAAACTCCCTTTACTATTAAGATTTCCCAGTAGCATGATGATTGCACCCACTTTCAATTTTAATTTATGACATGGCATTCCCGAAGGAGTCATACTATTAAGAAATTTGATGGGAAAATTTTCCTTTTTGGCATCATCCATTGAATTGATGGAATCATCACTCAAATATATGTGAAAATCTCCATCAAGTATACCCAAAATTTATTCATTTAATTTATGAACATGCTCATTTTTTGGACAAAGAATCGCACGTTTAGATATATTTTTTAATATTATCTGTAGATATACTATTTCCAAAGGTAGCTTCAATAATAGATTTGTTACAAAACATTTCATGTGGGATTTTAACAATATTCATTCCTAAATGCAAACTGCTATCAAGTTTGCCATCTCCAAGTTTTACTAACCATTCGCTATAAGCAGAATCCTCTGATCTCATATTTGTTTTAAGGGACAAGTTTCTGAAACATCCCCAAACATCACAGTACTTTAAATTCGTTTGTACTATGGCCGATCGCATAGCATGCGGCACAATACTGAGACATTGTCAAAAATCCCCTCTGAGAAGGAGAACTTTCCCACCAAATGCAACATTCAAATTCATAATTTCTCTTATAATCTATCTATGGCATTTATAGCATGACTGGATACTATGGTGCATTCATCAATAATAAGAAGTTGGTCCTTTTTAATGGTTTTAGCAACTTCACTCTTTATATTGAGTCTAGAAATTGAAGCTTCTTTTAATGGAATTGGTAATTTATATTGGGAATGAAAGGTTCTTCCACTGAGAAGTAAATTTGCAGCAATTCCTGTGATGCTGTGGGTAAAAAGCACCACCATGACCTCTAATATAATGTATTAAAACTTTATAAAGATATGTTTTTCCACTACTACCTGGACCATCCAAGAAAAAGCATTTGGGGTGTACAGTTTGATCTTCGATGGCTGAAGCTATAGACTGAAAGATTGCCAACTGTTCATTATTCAGAGAATTTATCAAAACCTCTGCCTGTTGTCATTCGTATGATTCATCACATGTATTTGTATTCATTAATAAAGGATAGTCCGGAGGTTTGAAATGGGAACATTTCATTCCATGCAATGTGAATACTTCTTGAATTTCGTTAAGGGCATGCATTTCATAGTTCACACAGGCACCTTCTCTTCAGTGTAATTTCCAACAAAAATCTTTAATAAAATGAGATTTATTCTCACCGATAATTTGTCTGCATCAGAAAGACATCCAAACATGAATATATATGCAAAAAGTTGCCATAGTTGCTTGGGCATATTAAGGATGATTGCATCATCAATTGTATCTTTCCAGATTCTATGCAAAAGTAAAATACATGCATATGGGCTGATTTTTACATTGTACCATCTGACTTAACAGTCACACTTTAATAAGGCTGTTACTTTTTAACCAACTGTATGTATTTAATAAAAAATCATAAGGATACTATTCCAACTCTACAGGGTATTCTCCAGTGAGGCAAGCTGTACAACTACCATTATTTTCAAAACATTTCAGACTATTTTCATGTTCTTGAATCATGATCTTTTGCTTTTTCATTTTATGATTTTTTTTTATTATTATTAGTTAAGGTATTACAAATGTGTCCTCATCCCCCCCATTAACCCCCAACCTCCCCCCCACACACACTCATGCTCCCATCCCCCTGTTGTCCATGTCCATTGGTATGGCTTATATACATGTATACAAGTCCTTCGGTTGATCTCTTCCCCTTACCACCGCCCTCCCCTACTTTCCTTCTGGGGATTGATAGCCTGATTGCTGTTTCTCAGTCTTTGAGTCTGTCCCTTTTAATCAGTCTATGTTGTTCTCTATAATCCACAAATGAGTGAGATCATGTGGTATTTATCTTTCTCTGACTGGCTTATTTCACTTAGCATAATGCTCTCCAGTTCCATCCATGCTGTTGCAAAAGGCAAGAGTTCCTTTTTTTTTACCGCAGCATAGTATTCCATTGTGTATATGTACCACAGTTTTCTAATCCACTCATCTGCTGATGGGCACTTAGGCTGTTTCCAAATCTTAGCTATGGTGAATTGTGCTGCTATGAACATAGGGGTGCATATATCCTTTCTGATTGGCGTTTCTGGTTTCTTGGGATATATTCCTAGTAGTGGGATCACTGGGTCAAATGGGAGTTCCATTTTTAGTCTTCTGAGGTAGCTCCATACTGTTCTCCACAGTGGCTGCACCAGTCTGCATTCCCACCAGCAGTGCAGAAGGGTTCCTTTTTCTCCACATCCTCTCCAACACTTGTTGTTTGTTGATTTGTTGATGATAGCCATTCTGACAGGTGTGAGATGATAACGCATTGTCGTTTTGATTTGCATCTCTCGTATAATTAGTGACTTTGAGCAGGTTTTCATATGTCTTTCGGCCTTCTGTATGTCCTCTTTCGAAAAGTGTCTATCTAGGTCCGTTGCCCATTTTTTTATTGGATTGTTTATCTTCCTTTTGTTAAGTTTCATGAGATCCCTGTAAATGTTGGAAATTAAACCCTTATCGGTGGTATCATTGGCAAATATGTTCTCCCATGTAGTGGGTCTTCTTGTTGTTTTGTTGATGGTTTCCTTTGCTGTGCAAAAGCTTTTTATTTTGATGTAGTCCCATTTGTTTATTTTCTCTTTAGTTTCCATTGCCCTAGGAGCATTATCAGAGAAGAAGTTTCTTCGGCATATGTTTGCGATTTCGCTGCCTGTGGATTCCTCTAGTATTTTTATGGTTTCCCGTCTTACGTTTAAGTCTTTTATCCATTTTGAGTTTATTTTTGTGTATGGTGTGAGTTGGTGATCTAGTTTCATCCTTTTGCATGTATCTGTCCAATTTTCCCAACACCATTTATTGAAAAGACTGTCTTGACTCCATTGTATGTTCTTGCCTCCTTTGTCGAATATTAATTGGGCATAGTGGTTTGGGTTGAATTCTGGGGTCTCTATTCTATTCCATTGATCTATATGTCTGTTCTTGTGCCAGTACCAAGCTGTTTTAAGAACAGTGGCTTTGTAATACAGTTTGATATCTGGTATTGAGATCCCACCTACTTTGTTCTTTCTGAGGATTGTTGCAGCTATTCGGGTTCTTTTTTTATTCCAGATGAATTTTTGGAACGTTCGTTCTAGATCTGTGAAATATGCTGTTGGTAATTTAATGGGGATTTCATTGAATCTATAAATTGCTTTGGGTAGTATGGACATTTTGATGATGTTGATTCTACCAATCCATGAACACGGTATATTCTTCCATCTGTTTATGTCTTCCTCTATCTCTTTTTTCAGTGTCCTGTAGTTTTCAGCATATAAGTCTTTTACCTCTATAGTTAAGTTTATTCCTAGGTATTTTAATTTTTTTGGTGCAATGGTAAATGGGATTGCTTCTGTAGTTTCACTTTCTGTAAGTTCACTATTGGTGTAAAGAAATGCCATGGATTTCTTAGCATTAATTTTGTATCCTGCTACATTGCCGAATTCCTTTATTAAGTCTAATAATTTTTTGATGGAGTCTTTAGGGTTCTGTATGTACAGTATCATGTCATCTGCAAATAAGGACAGTTTTACTTCTTCTTTTCCAATCTGGATGCCTTTTATTTCTTCTTCGTGTCTGATCGCAATGGCTAGTACTTCCAGTACTATGTTGAACAGGAGTGGTGAGAGGGGGCATCCCTGTCTTGTTCCTGTTTTTAGGGGGAATGGTTTTAGTTTTTGCCCATTGATTATGATGTTGGCTGTGGGTTTGTCATATATGGCTTTTATTATGTTGAGGTATGATCCCTCAATTCCTATCTTGCTGAGAGTTTTTATCAAGAAAGGGTGTTGGATTTTGTCAAATGCTTTTTCCGCATCAATTGATATGACTATGTGGTTTTTCTCTTTCAATTTGTTTATGTGATGTATCACATTTATTGATTTGCGGATATTGTACCATCCTTGCATCCCTGGGATAAATCCTACTTGGTCATGGTGTATGATCTTTTTGTTGTACTGCTGGATCCGATTTGCTAGGATTTTGTTGAGGATTTTGGCATCTATGTTCATGAGGGATATTGGCCTGTAATTCTCTTTCATTGTATTGTCCTTATCTGGTTTTGGGATTAGGGTGATGTTGGCTTCATAGAATGAGCTGGGAAGTGCTCCTTCCTCTTGGATCTTTTGACATAGTCTGAGGAGGATAGGTTTTAGGTCTTCCTTGAATGTTTGGTAAAACTCCCCTGTGAAGCCATCTGGCCCCGGGCTTTTGTTTGCTGGAAGCTTTTTGATTACTGCTTCGATTTCCTCCATAGTTATTGGCCTATTGAGATTTTTAGATTCTTCCTGGTTAAGTTTTGGAAGGTTGTATTTATCTAGGAATATGTCCATTTCCTCCAGGTTGTCTAGTGTGTTGGAGTAGAGCTGTTCATAGTATTTTCTAACAATCCTTTGTATTTCTATGGGGTCTGTTGTTATTTCTCCTCTTTCATTTCTGATTTTGTTTATTTGGGTCCTCTCTCTTTGTTTCTTGGTGAGCCTGGCTAGAGGTGTATCAATCTTATTTATCCTTTCAAAGAACCAGCTCTTGGTTTTGTTGATCTTTTGTATTGTTTTTTTGGTCTCTATGTCGTTTATCTCCGCTCTGATCTTTGTTATTTCCTTCCTTCTGCTTACAGTGGGCTTTTTTTGTTGCTCTCTTTCTAATTCTTCGAGTTGTAGAGTTAGGTCATTTATTCTCATTGTTTCTTGTTTCTTGCAGTAGGCTTGTAGAGCTATGAACTTCCCTCTCAAGACTGCTTTTGCTGTGTCCCATAGGTTTTGGATTGTTGTGTTTTCATTGTCATTTGTTGCCATGATGTTTTTTATTTCTTCTTTGATCTCACTGGTGACCCAGTCGTTGTTTAATAGCATGCTGTTTAGTCTCCATGTGTTTGATTTTTTTGGATTGTTTTTGTTGTAGTTGATTTCCAGTTTTATGCCTTTGTGATCTGAGAAGATACTTGATATGATTTCAATTTTCTTGAATTTGAAGAGACTTTGTCTGTGACCCAATATATGGTCTATCTTTGAAGATGACAAATGTGCACCCGAGGAGAATGTATATTCTGTGACTTTGGGGTGAAATGTTCTGAAGATGTCAATTAATTCCATCTGATCTAGTGAGTCATTTAGGATTGATGTTTCTTTGCTGAGTTTCTGTTTAGAGGATTTGTCCAGTGGAGATAATGGGGTGTTAAGATCCCCTACTATGATTGTATTGCTGTCAATCTCTCCCTTGATCTTCTCCAGAAGATTTCTTACGTATTTGGGTGCTCCTATATTGGGTGCATATATATTTACTAGAGTTATTTCTTCTTGTTGGACTGCTCCCTTTAGTATTATGAAGTGGCCTTCTTGATCTCTTTTTATGTCCTTCACTTTGAGATCTAATTTGTCAGATATAAGTATTGCTACCCCGGCTTTTTTTTTCACTTCCATTGGCCTGAAAAACCTTTTTCCATCCCTTCACCATCAGTCTGTGTGCGTCTTTTTTTGTGAGGTGGGTTTCCTGTAGACAGCAGATATATGGGTCATGTTTTCTTATCCACTCATTTACCCTATGCCTTTTGACTGGGGAATTTAATCCATTTACATTTAAAGTTATTATTGATAGAAACTTGTTAGTCGCCATTTTTGTTCTTTACCGCTGCGTTCCTTCTTTGTTTCCTGTTTTTTCTATTTACAGCAGACCCTGTAGCATTTCTTGCATTGCTGGTTTGGTTGTAATAAACTCCCGTAGACCGTTTTTGTCTGTGAAGCTCCTGATTTGACCCTCAATTTTGATTGATAGCCTCGCTGGGTATAGTATTCTTGGATTCAGACCCTTTCTTTGCATGACTTTGTATATTTCATTCCATTCCCTTCTTGCCTGATGTGTTTCTGTTGAGAAATCGGTCGCTAGTCTGATGGGGGATCCTTTGTAGGTAACTTTCTGTCTCTCTCTGGCTGCTTTTAAGATTCTTGCTTTGTCATTGGTGTTTGCCAATTTAATTATTATGTGCCTTGGTGTCGGTCTTTTCGGGTTCATTTTGTTTGGGACTCTGTGAGCTTCTTGGATTTGTGTGAGTTTTTTCCTCCCTATATCAGGGAAATTTTCTGTTACTATTTTTTCAAACAGGTTTTCTATTCCTTGCTCAGTTTCCTCTCCTTCTGGCACCCCTATTATTCGGATGTTGTTTCGTTTAGCATTGTCCCAGAGTTCTCTTAGGCTCTCTTCCTGCTTTTTAATTTTTTTTTCTAGAAGCTGTTCTGTTTGGGTATTTTTTTCTACCTTGTCTTCTAGCTCGCTGATGCGGTCCTCTGCTTCTTCTAGTCTACTGTTGATGCTTTCTATTGAGTTCTTTATGGCAGTGATGTCGTTTTTCATTTCTTCTTGGTTTCTCTTCATTTCCTCTTGGTTCTTCTTCATTTCCTCTTGGTTCCTACACATATTGTTGAATTGGTCTTCCATTTTTTTCATCCACCTTCTGACCATTACTCTGAATTCTTTCTCTGACAGGTTGCTTGCCTCCATTGCCTCCATTTCGTTTACTTCCTTTTCTGATGATGCCTGTTTTTCTCTCATATTTGGGTTGGTTCTTTGTTTCACCATGATTTCTCTTCTCAAGGTGTTTGGTTATGTAGTTCTCTCTCTGCTGCGCTGATTCAAAGGCACAAAATACAACACAACAAGGCACAACGTACAAGGCAACAAACTAAATGCATTCACGATATTAATAACCCCAAATAAAGGTGACCCCCCGAGCGAAGAGAATTAGGGGATATAGAAGAAAAAAGAGAAAAAGATTAAAGAGAAAAATAAAAAACAAAAAGGAGTGCCGAAATGAGATTGGGAAAAGGGAGAGAAGAAAAAAAACAAAAAAACAAAAAAAAAAAAAAAGTAAGAGAATGAAATAGAGGTGGGGAAGAGGCTATTTGTATAGGGAGAGCGAGGGATTGGAAATTAGATATATAAGTAGGGTGAAATTTAGACAGTGGTTAGAAAGAAGGAATAGGTAAAATCCAAAGCAGGAATAGGGTAAGAGAAACAGGACAACAAAAGGGGAAAAGTGAGGAAGAGAGTTTTGGCTTAAGGGTAAATGTGAGCTAGAGAGAAATGATGCTAAAGGAACGATGAAAATAGTGTGTATAACACTAATCCCAAAATAAAATAAAGAAAAATTAAAAAAAAAATAAATAAAATGACACTTGAAAAAATGGTAAAAGGATAGCAATAATACTGGTTAAAAAAATGTAGTAATTAAAAAGGTAAAATCAAGTGATGAAAAAAATAAAAAATAAAATAAAATAAAATAGGTTCTTAATGAAATGGTGAAAAAAGAATTTTAAATATATATATATATATATATATATATATATATATATATATATATAAATATTCGGAAGTGAAGGTGCTTCAGATCTTCCACTCTTCTTTTTGGCACGCCTCAGTCCTGCCAGGCATTCAGGGGAGTGTTGAACTTCCCTGCGATACACTGTCCCTCCGTGCAGTAAACCACAGACCTGATTTTTAAGGCAGCTTGTATTTGTTTACCAGACTGCCTTTATTTGTGATCGCAGAAGAGACAGTTCGTGGCTCTGCCTCTGGGTGGCAGTGTGTCTGGATTGACCTCCGAGGCTATAAGTCCTCTCTATCAGTAGGGTTTTTTTTTTTTTTTTCCTCTATGGTATTGGGAACTGATTCAGGAAAGACCACTGCCCAGAGCTGGTTCCTTGCCACTGCCCGCTGTTTCCCAGGCTCCCCAAAAAGAACTTTCCCCTACAGGCTCTGTGAATGACCCCAACTGGGGAATCCCATGCACTGGGTTTAATAATCAAATGCACGGATCTAAGGGGAACTGTAACAAGAGCCTGATAGTTGTGCGAATTCGCAAGCCTCCACCTTCCAGGTCTGTGCACAGTCTCCACGCGCAGTCTCCGCACGCTCACTCGCCCCTGGCACCAAGCAGCCAGCAGATTGGCAAAGTCCAAGGCTGCTCCCTTACATCCAGTCCAGCTATGGGCTCATTTTTCGCGTTCCCTTCTGCCAGCAGCCCTGTGGGGCCCCTTCCCCACTCGCGGGTCACGCTGGTCCCAACGGCTGCAGACTCTGTGGGGCGCAGATTCCGCCCCGCGCGCGCGCGCGCGAGCTCGGTCCTCCCTCCAACCCGAACTTCAAACCGCACCTTTAGGGGATGTCCAACCTTTCCGTGAGAAGAAGCAGTGCTCATCTGAGTTCAGGCAGTGACGCTGCTTGAGATCCCTTGTTTCCAGGTTAGTAGCTGGTCTCTGGATGCCGGCAACAACCACCCAAGATGGCGCAGTCTCCGCTGCTTAGCTGGCGCACCACGAGAGGCTTCAGCCGCAGTCTCCAACCGTCCTTTTTTTTCCTGGGGGTTCTCGGTCTTTCCTAGCTGCAGACAGTCTCTCAGCTGAAAATCCTCTGCCTATTCGGGCTGCATGTTACCCGTTTCAGCTGCTCACCCTTATCTGCTCCAGGACAAGGCACAGGACACGTCCGTTTATACCACCGCCATTTTTCCTCCCCCCATTTTATGATTTTTAAATGTGTTCCATATCATACAGATGAAATCAGTACTTCTACGGACAGATATATGGCGCTGTTTGATCCTAGATATTCTGCAAGATGATCAAATTTATTAGCAGTAAGCTCTTGTTCTGTGGGAATGTTTATTCTCATGAAGAATGGAAATATTAGTGGTGATAAAGCTACTCAAATGTGATCTTTGAAAAATTTGATTGTGGATGGAATGGTATTGTCTCTTACAAGTGAATCATCTCTATAGGAACAATTATTTCACCTTTAAAGTTGTCTGACAATACTATACAATTTTATTTCTGAACACCAAATTTTCTTTATTTCATATTGGCTAGATGAAAGCTTTTCTGAGATACCAGCTTTTACACAGCACCTTCACATGTATAAGTCCACATTTGCCTGATTAACCAGGAGCAGGAGGCATAGCAAATTCAGGAACAGTGCTCAACAAATGCTGTTTACAGGTGCTTAAATTGCCAGGTGCTGACAGCAATGATATCTTACTATTTGGTTCTCATTTGATTTTGTAAAATAATCACTTTCAAAGATAAAAAGAACCAATGGATTTCCTTGAGCCTTTAATCAATATCAAGAGTTTAGATATAACGTCTGAGTATTTTCATAATTTCTGTAGGCTAGACTTTATGACAACACATTGTGCCAATAGATAAAAAGCTACAAGGTTCTGAAATCATTATCCACCCTTCTCTTTTTGTAAGTTATGTTTTTGCACATTTTTAATTTTCCTTTTGCCCTTATGTTAGTTACAAGAAGAAAATAACTAATATACAATTAGCATCTTTGTGAGTGATAAATAGGGACTATACCATGGATGATCTCTGCACTAAGGTTTTAGTCCTTGTCACTCATTCTGTGCTTTTACCTCATTCTTGAGGAGGTGTATGTATATACCAGTAGCTGGGTAAACAGGATCAATACCATGATACAATTTTTTTTTTCTTCTTGTGTAAACATGTACCAATCACCAGATATGCCACAACTATGTTCCTATGAAGTGTTTGATAATTCTCCATTTCAGTTTCCTATAGAAGTGTATTATACATGCCCAATTTCAATATTTGAACTATATGATTTCTTTTAAATTATCTTGAGTAAAGACATGATTTACAAGACACATTGCCTTGTATGTTTTGAATGTTGGCACCAAAATCCCATCACTCGTCATAATATCAACACTCTCTTGCTGCCACCCAATGAGTCCAATGGTGATTTTATGTGGCGCATCTAACTTCATGGGATGTTAAGCCCAGACTATATTTAACTTTGTATGAAGATGGAAACTTATTATTTGACTTTGCATGAAGAAGCGAATGGAGAAAGATATCATGTGTGGGAAAAAAGGCATGCTGGAGTGGCCAATTTTAGGGATATTATGGGAGTCAAGCCTGCCATAGCAGGGACTAGCCATTTTCATATTGTCCTTGTAATCCTATATAACAAAAGGTAAATATGCAAATTATCCCTTTCTTTGGAAAGTACTACACAATATCTTTCCATCTGAATACTATATATTGATCAAGGTTCAGCTCAAGTACCTGCCATATCCTCCACATGAAACCATGCATTCACCTACTCATTCAGTCAACAAAGATTTAATTTTTGTTATTGAATTATCTATTATAAATTTAAACAGCTGACAGCAATCTAGAACTCTAAATCATTTTAGCAATTTGTTTATACCCTATTTATGGCATTTAGCATATTTGGACTATGATTTTTATGACAAATAAGTTATTTTTCTTAAAGACAGTGAAGGCAGAAACCATGCTTACTTATCTTTATACTAGTGGCCCAGTGCACGAAATTCATGAATGGGGAGTGTCCCTCAGATTGGCCTGCACCCTCTCCAATCTGGGACCCCTAGGGGGTTGTCTGACTGTTGGTTTAGGCCCGATACCTAAAGGCAGTCGGACATCCCTCTCACAATCCGGGATCGTTGGCTCCTAACTGCTCGCCTGCCTGATTTCCCCTAACCACTTCTGCCTGCCAGCCTGACTGCCCCCCTAACAGCTTCCCTGCCAGCCTGATTGCCCCCAAATGCCCTCCCTTGTTGGCCTGATCCCCCCCAACTGTCCTCCCCTGCCAGCCCAATTGCCCCCAACTGCTCTCCCCTTCTGGCTCAATTGCCCCCAACTGCTCTCCCCTGCCACAACCCGCTCCTCCGGTGAGCCCTGCCTCCACTGTGCACGTGGCCATCTTGGGGAAGCTATCTTGTGGTGGCAATCTTGTCACGACAACATGTGCAAGGACCACCTAGGCTTTTATTAGTACAGATACTTCATAATGACCTGAATATATTTGGCACCTATTCTTTATTTATTTTATTTCTTTATTGTTTAAAGTATTACATATGTCTCCCTTTTCCCCCCATTGACCTCTTCATGTTTGTTATATAAGGCTTTTATTATTGTGAGGTGTGATCCCTCTATTCCCACTTTGCTGAGAAATGGGTGTTGGTTTTTTCAAATGCTTTTTCTGCATTGATTGAGATGATTATGTGATTTTTGTCTCTCAATTTGTTTGTGTGATGTATAACATTTATTGATTTGTGGATATTGTACCAGCCTTCCATCCCCAGAATAAATCCCACTTGGTCATGTTATATGATCTTTCTAATGTAATGCTGGATCCAATATGCTAGAATTTTGTTGAGGATTTTGGCATCTAAGATCATAAGGGATATTGGCCTGTAATTCTCTTTCTTTATATTGTCTTTATCTGGTTTTGTGATTGGGGTAATGTTGGCTTAATGGAATGAGCTTGGAAGTGTTCCTTCCTCTTGAATTTTTTAGAATAGTGTGAGGAAGATAGGTTTTAGTTCTTTGAATGTTTGATAAATCTCCCCTGTGAAGCCATCGGTCCAGGGCTTTTGTTTCCGGAAATTTTTTGATTACTGGTTCATTTTAATTTGTAGTAATTGGCCTATTCAGGTATTTTGACTCTTCATGATTGAGTTTTGGAAGCTTGTATTTTTCTAAGTATTGTCCATTTCATCTAATTTGTCTAGTTTGTTGGAGTAGAGTTGTTCTTGGTATTTTTTTTTTTTTTTTTTACAATCCTTTGTAAGTCAAGATCACCTCTTTCATTTCTCATTTCATTTATGATTTTGTTTATTTGGGTACTCTTTTTTTGTTTCTTGGGGAGCCTGGCTAGAGGTTTATCAATCTTGTTTATTCTTTCAAAGAACCAGCTCCTGGTTTTATTGATCTTTTGTATTGTTTTTGTTTTGTTTGGGGTTTTTTTGTTTTTGTTGTTGTTTGTTTGTTTGTTTTTGGTCTTTATGTCATTTATTTCCTCTCTGATCTTTACTATTTCTTCCCTTCTGTTTACTCTGGGATTTTCTTTTTCTCTCTAATTCTTTAAGTTGTAGTGTTAGGTAATTTATTACCATTTTTTCTTGGGTTTTTGTTCGTTTGTTTGTTTTTTTGAGGTAGGCCTGTAGAGCTACGTACTTTCCTCTCAGGACTGCTTTCACTGTGGCCCATAGATTTTGGGCTGTTGTGTTTTCATTGTCATTTATTTCCAGGATGCTTTTTTTTGTCTTCTTTTATCTCTTTGGTAACCCAATCATTGTTTAGTAACATGCTATTTAGCCTCCAAGTGCTTGATTTTTTCATTATTTTTATTGTAGTTGATTTCTAATTTTATGCCATTGTGATCTGAGAAGATGCTTGATATGATTTCTATCTTCTTGAATTTGAAGAGACTTTGCCTGTGTCCCAGTATGTGGTCTATCTTTGAAAATGACCCGTGTGCACTTCAGAAAAATGTATATTCTGTGACTTTGGGGTGGGATGTTCTGAAGATGTCAATTAATTCCAGCTGATCTAGTGAGTTATTTAGGATTGCTGTTTCTTTGTTTAAAGGGCTTCTCCAGTCGTGTCAACGGGGTATTAAAGTCCCCTACCATGATTGTATTACTTTCTATCTCTACCTTGTTATTTCCCAGAAGTTTTTCTTATTTGGGTGCTCCTCTATTGAGTGCATATGTTTACCAGTGTTATATCCTCTTGTTTTATCAATCCCTTTAGTATTATGAGGTGGCCCTCTTTATCTCTTCTTACAGCCTTCACTTTGAGGTCTATTTTGTCAGCTACAAGTATTGCTATCCCAGCCTTTTTTTCATTTCCATTTTCTTGAAAGGTATTTTTTCCATCCCTTCACTTTCAGTCTGTGTGAGTCCTTTGTTTTGATATGGGTCTCTTTTAGACAGCAAATATATGGGTCATGTTTTGTTATCCATTCAGCTACCCTGTCTTTTGATTGTAGCATTTAATCCATTCATGTTTAAGGTTATTATTGATAGGTATTTGTTTGTTGCCATTTTATTCTTTATGCCTTTGTTCCCTTATTCTCTTTCTATTTCTTTTTTCCCCAATATTCCCTTTAGCATTTATTGCATTGGTGGCTTGGTAGTAATAAATTCCCTTAGCCTTTTTTATGTCTGTGAGCTCCTCATTTAACCTTCAATTTTGAATGATAGCCTGGATGGGTATAGTATTCTTGGATTCAGTCCCTTGCTTTGCATCACTTTCTGTATTTCATTCCATTCCCTTCTGACCTGATGTGTTTATCTGATATGGGTCTCTTTTAGACAGCAAATATATGGGTCATGTTTTGTCATCCATTCAGTTACCCTGTCTTTTGATTGTAGCATTTAATCCATTTATATTTAAGGTTATTATTGATAGGTACTTGTTTGTTGCCATTTTTATTCTTTATGCCTCTGTTCCTTATTTTCTTTCTATTTCTTTTTTCCCCAATATTCCATTTAGCATTTATTGCATTGGTTGCTTTATATTGTCTTTATCTGGTTTTGGGATTGGGGTAATGTTGGCTTAATGGAATGAGCTTGGAAGTGTTCCTTCCTCAACAAACCAGAAATTTGTATTGAAAGTGTTATTTGATAGTCTAATCAGTTGATAGTCTAATGGGAGAACCCTTGTAGGTAACTTTCTGTCTCTCTCTGGGAGCCTTTAAGATTCTTAGTTTGTCCTTGATGTTTGCCCATTTAATTGCGATGTGCTCTAGTGTCATTCTTTTTTTGGTTCCTCTTGTTTTGGACTCTGTGTGCTTCTTGGCCTTGTGTGAGTTTTTTCTCCCAATATCAGGGAAGTTTTTTTTTTCATTATTTCTTCAAACAAATTTTCTATTCCTTGCTCAGCTTCCTCTTCTTCTGGCATCTCTATTATGTGGATATTCTTTTGTTTTGTGTTGTCCCAAAGCTCCCTTAGGCTCTCTTCCTCCTTTTTAAGTTAGTTTTCTCCCAGTTTCTGCCCCGCTTGTGTCTATTTCTTTTTTTTGTTTTACCTTTTCTTCTAACTCACTGATGTGGTCCTCAGCTTTTTCTAGTCTACTCTTGCATCTTTCCATTGTGTTCTTTATTACACCTATGTCATTCTTCATTTCCTCTTGAATCTTCTTCATTTCTTCTTGATTTTTACACATGTTGAATTTGTCTTCCATCCTTTTCAGCATCTTTATAACCATTGCTGTGAAGTCTTTCTCTGAAAAATTGCTTGCCTCCATTTTGTTTATTTCCTTTTTTGGCAATTCTTCCTTTTCTTTCATATGGGAGTTGTTTCTTTGCCTCCCCGTTTTTACTGTTTCTTTGTGACTGTTTCTATGTATTTGATCAAACTTCTATGTCACCTAGATTTTTTAAAATTTGTTTGATATATCAGATGTTTTGTAGAACCCAGTGGTGCCATCTCTCAGATCTTCTGGCCTGGGTATTCTAGTGATGCCCCCTACTTGGGATATTTGAGTTCTCTTGGTGAAGTTGGGTCTTAAGTGTTATTGTCCTGTTTGTGGATGGCGTCTCTTCTCAGGGTGTATGGTTACGTGGCTTGCTCTCTACCAAGTTGACCAAACAGCACAAAATATAACTAATTCTCCAGATGGCCTCTGCCTTTTCTGGGTGCAGATTGTCTCACCAGCTGTGCCTAATTCGTGAATTCCAGGTGGATATTATTCAATTTAGTTGTTCCTTCTCTCTGCTCCCTAACAAGGAGCAGGACACGTCCGCTTATGTGGCAGCCATTTTTTTGTTATTTTTCTTGGCACATAAATTTAGATGTTCCCTGTTACCCTTAAGAAACTCCAGAGCTTCCCAATTTTCCTTGTCCCAAATTTATTATTTTCAGAATATACCAAGAGAGTCACTGTATCAAACACAACCAGAATCTTTAGTGAATACTTTTCTTATGACTCCACATTTAGTAGAATGAACATTTTGTGTTTTGCACTTCATACAAATAACACTTTCAATACAAATTTCTAGTTTGTTGAGCAGATGTAACTAGACCACATCAAGTAATTAATCAATATTTCAAATAAGCTAAAAGTACCACTGTATTAAATGGACAGTAAGATTTCAAGGGTGGGACAATTTTTAAAAGATGTGTCTTTCCCTAAACATTAAGTCTCTATTCTGATAAAAGGAGCATTATAGGTGTCTTTCCTATGTAATTTGGTCAATTAAAATGCAGTAGTTAGCAGTTTGACCTTAGGAAAGCCTTTGCTGAAACCAAGCTACAGTTTCTATAGGCAAAAGGAACTAGTAAGGACTGTGGATGAACCCAGAAACCCCTTATTTATTATCCTTGTGAGAAGAGGCCCAAGTAAATTTAAGAAGAACAAGTTGGCCCAAATAAAATTACTTTAAGAACTGGAAGAATATTGGCTAAATAAAGTGGGTTTAATTATGATGTTTTGATTGAGAACTGTGGAGATGGTTGAATATAAGGTGGTAGTTGTGGGGGGGACTTCCTTTTACCTTTTGCTTGAAGTTTAATGAGAAAGAACAAGAGAAAAAGTTAGAGGGTTTGGGCTTAGTACCAGCTAAAATTTTATTGTCTGTAAAATCTTTTTAGACTAAGGCATAGTACCCAGGGAGTTGTGACAGCCTCACTTAGGGCATTTCAACATGTATTGTGCAATACTTTTGAAGGCTAATTATACAAAGCAATCTCATACTGGCAAGAAGCTCTAAATGTTTCATATATCTCCATTTGGTGTTTTACTCTATGATCACTTCCCTGTTTTTACGTTGTTTTTCTATAACACATATTTGAAAGGCCAGGTAGGAAAACAGAGGAGATTTTGGATTGGTAAACCTTGGGTCTTCAGTAAATGAAATGCGGTAAAATAAAGACAGAAAAAAAATGTGTCATTAATTTTTTGTGTCAGATAGAGAAAACTGGCATGGGCTTTGTTAATAGAAAGCCAATTAGTTTTTGTAATTAAAACAATGACAGAATAGAATGTTCAAGAAAAGAAAAATAATTATTTATTTAATAGGACTGTTGTTACTCATTGGAATGTGTTCCATAAAGAGTAATCTGTTTTGGTTCTTACTGTTTCTAAAGTGTCTCCACAGAAGGATATTTGGATCCCAGAAGTTAAGAGTGGGGTTAGGCAAAATAGTTAAATAACCAGTTTGTCTTCAGCAGCACCCTGTCCACACCTTTTCTCATTCAAAGAGTGCTAAATAGGACTTCAGAAATTATCCTATATAATAAAAGCATAATATGCAAATCCACCAAACTGTGGAATGACCAGTTGGTGGGGGGCGGGGCCAGTGAGCAGGTGGTGCCAGGCCAACCAAGGCACGTGCCAGTGGGCAGAGGGAGGGGACTGCAATGGGCGGGGGGGGGGGAGGCGGCAGCAACAAGTGGCTGAGGAGGGACAATAGGGAAGGGGAAGGAGCCTTGCCCGCTGGTGCTGTCCTCTGATTGGCCACTTGGTCACCTTCCACAGAGGGAGGCCAGCGGCGGTGGCAGCAGCAGGGTAATGGGGGTGTCACCTTCCCCTGATCAACCAGATTGGTCACCTCCCCCAGAGGGAGGCCAGACTGTGGCTTAGGCCTGCTCCCCAAGGACTCCCATACTGTGAGAGGGTGCAGGCGGGGCTGAGGGACACTCCCCGAGTGCATGAATTTTCATGCACCAGACCTTTAGTTAATTCATAATCCCTAAACCCTTTAGATGGAGGGAGTAATTTGAAGCTAGGAAGGAAAAGGATTTATCCAAGGTCATAGGATATATATTTTAGCAAATACACTAGAACTGCATGTTTCAACTCATAGGCCAGTGCTTATTTTCACCACATCATGGTGTTTACGGTGTTCCATATTTACTTTTAGAGTCTCTCTGATCCTCAGGCTTCCCTTCCAAGTGAAATCCAACAACAAACTCAGACCTTTCTTTTATCCATTCTTTTATTTTACATGCACATCCTTAGTCTTTCTCCATCATTTCCAGAGCTCTTGACTATGCTAGGAAATAGATAATTAAACCACATTAATTTGTTTATAGTAATTTGTATGTTACCTCTCAAGGGTAGACCTACTTTAATAGCATCTGTAACATAAAAGGAAACTGTCATGGTAGAAATTTCAATAAACAAATCAGGCTTCTGAGATAAGCATGATCTTTTTAGGTTTCTCTAGCATACCATCTATATGAGTACTTACTTGCCTGAAGTAATGAGTTGCCCTTTGTTAAGATATACTTGTGGAGAACGGGAAGAAATTAAACAAAGAACTTATTTACATGCTAGTGACCCAGTGCACAAAATTTGTGCACATTAAAAGGGAATTAATTAGAGGAAATATTTTAATATTGCTATTTGTTCTTTGTCTATAAAGAAGTGTCAGAGATGAAAGAAAATTAGTAAAATGTATATGAAAATCTCCCTCCTGTCAGAGTCTGGAGTGCACCGTGGGACCCAGAGTCAAGTCCCCACCGACCTGCGCTTGAGACCCAGACCTGGACAGGCCCATCCCTGTCAATCCCCTCAGGGTGAGGGGCACAGCCTCAGGTTCCTGTCAAGCCCCGCCAGGTAGGCGGTGTAGCCTCAGGTTTCCCGTCAAGCCCTGCCAGGTGGGGGCACAGCCTTAGGTCCCCCATCAAGCCCTGCCAGGCAGGGAGTGTGGCCTCAGGTCCCCTGGCCCCAACACCGGGGTGGGGGGTGCATCCTCTAGTCCCCTGGCCCTGGGGCAAGGGTGTGAGAGCATGATGACCATTTGCATATTAGCTCTTTATTATATAGAACTAGAGGCCCAGTGTATAGATTCATGCGGGGGGGGGGGGTGTCCCTCAGCCTGGCCTGTACCTTCTTGCAATCTGGGACCTCTCGGGGGCTGTCCGACTGCCGGTTTAGGCCTGATCCCCGCAGGCCAGGTGGTGATTGGGCCTAAACTGGCAGTTGGACAGCCCCCAAGGGATGTAGCAGTGCGCCAAACTGTAGGAAGCCAGGGAAAAGCCCAAGCAGGGGAAGAGGCACTGTGCCATTCACGCTCATCCCAGCCCGCTGTGCCTGCCACTGCCACTCAGTAGCGCTATCACAGAGTTGAGAGAGGCTCCTAATGCTGCAGCTGTGCTCACCAGCCATGAGCCTGGCTTCTGGCTTAGTGACACTCCCCCTGTGGGAGCGCACTGACCATCAGGGGGCAGTTCTTGTGTTGAACGTCTGCCCCCTGGTGGTCAGTGCTCATCATAGTGACTGGTCGACCTGTTGTTCCAGTCATTCTGGTCATTTGATCATAATGGTCGCTTAGGCATAGATAGATAGATAGATAGATAGATAGATAGATAGATAGATAGATAGATAGAGATATGCATAGCCCCTAGACAAACAATTGTGTGCAGTAGGCCTGGGGAAGGGGCAGGAACAGTATGGAGGGGGTCAGTGGGGAGAAAAAAATGGGACAACTCTAATAATTCAACAATAAAGGTTTAAAAAGAAAATAAGGATACACTGTTTTCTCTTATTTCAAGTTATTAAAATGGCCTGCTATCAACTGTACCGGCTGTTATTTTGTATTCAAGTTTACTGTGGTCTCATAGTTAGGGCCTGAATCCTTAACAAGAATTTGCCTCTTTAAAGAAAATTTTAGTTACTTACTAGCATATTGGATATGGATAAGACATTAATCAGACCTATTATAGATTCCTGAAAAAGAGAACCCTACCCAAAGGACAGTTTGCAGTTATATTTTAGTTTTTATTTCTGCTTTTAATCATAAATTGGCCATGTTTTACTGGAGAGCTGTTTAAATCACCCAGAAAAGGTTTCCAGCCTTTATACCAAAAGGGCTGTCTTTTGGGTACTTTTTCCTATGTCAAATATTTTTGAGAAGCAGATTTCTTGGCTTCCTTTGCAATAAATGTCTTTGATCCATTATATGAAGCTGTTCTTTCTTTCTTCAAAACTACCTTATAAACATTTAAAAATATAGCAGTCTTGTAATTTCCACCTAACTTATTAGAATTGTTTAACTTTTTAGCTGCCAAGTCAGCCTGACAAAAACTGTGACGTACACATATATGTCTGAAAGTGGCTGCTATCTCTTTTTCTTCAATCTTAAAAAAATGCAGCTGAGGAGATTCTCCCACCCATCCCCAACTGAGAATATATTGTGGTTAATGGCAAGAGAAGATTTTTTTTAAAAAATGTCTCTGTTCTAGAATGTGTCTCTCTCTGGTCAAACAGTATACATCAGATTTTGAAAGATCTTTTTCTTCTTGGTGTCCTGTACTTTGAAGAATAAAAGTCAATAAACCAAAGGTTCTGGTATGAAAAGAGATGCCAAGGTCACAAACATTTACCTGAAAGAAGTAACAGGATATAAGAGTCAAAAGTGAAATGAAAGTTGCTGTGAATAGTTTTAGTGGGCTGAGTTGATTTAAAGTCTGAGCCAGAATATTCCAGAGGGATTGCAAAAGCACATGTTTTTCTTCCATCTCAAACCTAAAGAAAAACAAATAACATGCAGTTCAGCTTAATCGAACATAGTTTGCGCAATCATTTTTTTTACACAGTGAGAGTGAGGTTACAAAATGAATACAAGTTTAAAATTAGCAAATATATAGCTAGCAGGCTAAGTCATTTGCATATACAATGCATTTGAATTGAAATATATTTGACATATAACATATTAGTTTCAGGTGTAATACATGATTCAATATTTGCATACATTGCAAAAATGATCACCCATTTTGACCCCTTTCACCCATTTTGTCAAACTTTCAACCCCCCACCCCCACTCCTCTGGCAACCACCAATTTGTTCTTTGTATCTCTGAGCTTGATATATTTTTTTTTAATTCCACATTTGGTATTTATCTTTCTCTGTCTGACTTAACATTATGACTTAACATAATTCCCTTGAGATCCATTAATGTTGTTGCAAATAACAATATTTAATTCTCTTTTATAGCCAAATTGTATTCTATTGTGTATATATACTACAGCTTCTTTATCCATTTATCCATTATGGGACACTTAGGATGTTGAAATATCTTGGCTACCTTAAATAATGCTGCAATGAACATGGAGTGCATATATCTTTTTGAATTAATGTTCTCAGTTTCTTGGAATAAATACCCAGCGATGGAATAGTTGGATTACATGGTAGTTCTATTTTTAATTTTTTGAAGAACTTCTATAACCGTTTTTCCAAAGTGGCTACATCAATTTACATTCCCACCATCAATGTTCTAGGTTTTCCCTTTTCTTATATCCTTGACAACACTTTTTTTGTCTTTATGACAATAACCTTTCTAACAGCTATGAGTTGATATCTCATTGAGGTTTTGATTTGCATTTATCTGATGATTAGTGATGTTGAGTATCTTTCCATGAGCCTGTTGGCCATCTGAAAATGTCTTTTCAGATATGCTAATTTTAAAATTTAAAAAATTGGGATTTTTTTGCTACTGAGTTGTCTGAGTTCTTTACACATTTTTGAATAAAAGTTAAATGTAGTCTTGATTTCTCTCTTGAGGGAATATTCAATTAGATCTTTGAAGGGCTTTTTCAGCAAGAAAAATTTAGTTCCAAGGTAAACTAAAGACCTTTTTCATTTTATACAAAACTAGATTATTTTGGTTTTGTTTGGACTTATAAAACTTCAAATATTATAACTTTTATGCATATTTATGATATTGTTGCAATTAACCCAGTTATTAATTAATTGTAAAGGTGCAAAGGAAAGGCCGAATATTACAGGCATGCCCAGTAAAGTCTGGGTGATGTAAAGAGGGTTCCTGACTGTTAGTCATACCTAGGAACAGGGCATTGTCTAAAATAGGGGTGGCCACTGCAAGGAGGCAAAATCTGAGCTACATAAACTCCTGAACAAAGGGAGTTCTTTCTTTTGGCTCTCTTGCACTCCTGGGTCTCTTACTGCAGGGAGTATGCTCTCCTGAATTCACCACATGGCTCGCAACCATGTGGACCACACACACAATGAACTGATGGACTAAAATTAGCCTGATGCTGTGCTGGACCCAGCTCCACTATGGCATGGTAACTCTGGACACTGGCTTTTCTTTTAGCTTTGCTGAACGCACAGCTGTACCTTTTCCAGGACTGATTTTAGGGAAATGGGATTTTACAAACTAAGGAATTTAATTTCACATGAGTAAACCTTTTTACCACATCTCATTCTCCCATGTGAGTCTTAGAAAATATTTTTTTTCAAGATAGCATAAGAACTTCATTATCACTAGCATAAGAGGAAATAACCCCCATGCAATTCTCTGATAACATTTAAAGTCATATTTCTGCTCCTTTAATTACAGATTCTTAAAAATGCCTAGACAATCTATGTATGACAGCTACATTACTCTTATAGAATTTTCCATGATAATTTTCTCCACCAATAAAACTGATGTATTGGTACCAAAATTGGTTCTTTGTATTCCAAAGATGGAGAAGAATTATAGTCAACGTTATGTTAGCCTGCCTGTTTCTTTAATAATACTTTTATACAGCTCTTGAACATTTGTTCTATGAACAATTGAAATTGGCCTTTTAAGTCTCTCTCATTGGATTTTATTTTATAATTTGATAATGGTCACACTGCAATATTTAGAACTAATAAGAAGTCTTCAATGGGTATTGAATAGCTAGACAGACATTTAAAGTGTTATGACTTTGAGCATAAAAAAAGAGCAGGACTGTGCTGAGAAAAATGATAGAGTATCAATTTCTGTGGAGATTTTAATTTGATAAATGATGTTCAGTAGCACAGGTAATCTAGTAGCTATTTGAGTAACCCCAGTAAGTTCCTGTTTTCTAACAATAAGGAGCAGGGGAACAATATGGTGGACTGTAATTATGTTATAGATTTTGTGAGCATAAACTTTTGTCTCAATAAATGTAAAGCACATTTATTAAAGATTGTTGTGTCACCATACACCACAATTGTATCAAACTTAAAAGGATTTTTCTCCAAAAATATTTATTTTAAGTAAACAATTTAATAATGAAGAAATAGAGTCATGGGTATGTGTAGGAGATGCTTTCTTATAACTAGAGGAAGGTTGAACAAGTCACTCCTACTCTTTTTACTAGCCCAGGGGCAATTATTAATAATGCAAATATGTCTGAATCTGCCACAGCTTTGTGGGTAAAAATAAAAGGGTTTTTTGTTTTTGTTTTGGAATTTCTGGTAACATAGTCCAGAAGGCTGGAGGAGGTTTTATGGGTTGGGAATTGATAGGTCTTAAGTTCTCTGCATTTTATGGTGAACAAACACCACCCCCAACACTGCACTTCCCTACTGCTATAAAATTAGGACCTGCAAATGGTAAATAGCTTTATGAACAAGGAGATGTGTTTTCAAAATGATAAGGGAAGTAGCTGCCCTCTAGAGGAGGACTGAAAACCTGATTAGCCAGGATTTCTGTTTACTGCAGGCCACACTTTTGGACCTTCAGAAAATTGATAGGTTCCAAATGTTCTTTGTGTTTCCTACAATAAACGGTCTCTGAAGCAAAGCCAAACCTACATCTACACACAAAAGAACATTATTAAAGATTTATTTCGCCTCGTTGTGCCTGAGCTCCTTCCCCATCCACCCTGAATTTATTAAGATTAGTTGAAAAAAACAACAAACCTTAAAAACAACGGGAAAACTGAAATAAAGATCACCATAGTGAAGTAACTCATGGTGAAAACAGTCATTTGAGTTTTATTTATGCCATACTTGTTGGAACATCAATAACTATCCAAATAAAGGGGTTCAAAGATTTGGTCACAGAGGCAGTAGTTACCCAAACTTGTATGTGAAACACTGAGGAATGGCCTTGTTGGATAAATCAAATTGTTCTTTATTGTGACCTCCATTCCCTTCTCTCTTATTCTTTTTGGCTAGCCACCACATCCTGTCATCTCCCTTCCTTTCTTCTTATTCTGAATACTATTTCAAGAACACTTGCACAAACATTTTCCATTCTTTGACCCCTTCACCTTCTATCTCATAAATTGGACAATCCCTACTCAGTCCTGGCTCAGTTCAGTGGCCCCCTCTGCCTGTTATAGTTCCCAGGGTGTTGAAGAGCCATCTGGGGAAAATTGTATATTCATGCACATTGGCTCCACTGCAAATGTGTGCGTTTCAACTTCAGCTGGAACCTCAACTCTCATCCTTAATCTTTTTCTCATCTTAGTTGGCTCCTACTTTCATTTCCCACTGCAGCTGTTTCAAAACTTAATGTCTCTTCTCAAATCACTTTGAGCAGATGAGCTACTTTTCTATTTCACTAAAAAATGCCACCAGGTAACAATTCCCTCCTTTTTCCTCATCCAATGTTTTTGTGGTCATTCTCCTCTCCTGCATCACTGAACTCCATTTTATCTCTTCTTACAGTTTGCAAATGTTTTCCAGTCTGACTGACAGACACCAAACTTTGTATTTTTCCTCTTTACTCCTTAAGCTATATCTGCTTCATTATTTTATAACCACAGGTCTTTTCTTTAGGTTTTAGAGTTTTATAACCACTTTATTGAGGTATTACTGACATAAAGTTTTACATATTTAATGTATACAAGTTGATGAGTTTAGAGATAAGCATATACTTGTGAAACCATCACCATAATCTGTCATAAACATATCATTACATCCAAAAGTTTTCTCCTGCTCTTTTTATTATAATCATTATTATTTTGTATAAGAAAATTTAACAAAATATTTACTTTAATAGCAAATTTTTAAATATACAATAAAATATTGTTAACTAGAGCTCTAAATGCTCTACAGTAGATCTCTAGGACTTACTCATCTTGTATAACCAAAACTTTCTACCCTTTGACTAATATTCTCTGTTCCCTCCTTCCCAGTCCCTGACAATAATCATCTACTCTCTGTTTCTGAGGTTCATTATTTTCTATATTTCATATAAGTAGAATTATGCAGTATTTGTCCTTCTGTGATTGGCTTATTTCACTTAACATAATGTCCTCCAGGTTCATCCATATTGTTGTAAGTGGCAGAATTTCCTTCTTTTAAAGCAGCTGTTCTCAACCTGTGGGTTGCGACCATTGGAAAACATATAGCATACCAGATATTTACATTATGATTCATAATAGTAGCAAAATTACAGTTATGAAGTAGCAACGAAAATAATTTTATGATTGGGAGATGAATAATATTATATTGTATTTATATACAACACTTTAAAAATCTGTTCATCCATTAATGGACATTTAGGTTGCTTCCCTGTCTTGGCTATTGTGAATAATGCTACAATGAACATGGGCTTGCAGATAACTCTTAGAGTTCTAATTTCAACTATTTTGGAGATATATATATATATATATATATATATATATATATATATTCAGAAGTTTGATTGCTGGATCTTATGGTAGTTCTATTTTTAATTTTTCTGGGAACTTCCATATTGAGTTTTAATAACTCATGCCATCAGTAAAAATTTTGAGCATTCAGTACAGACATGTGTAACTACACTTCTTGAAGATAGTTAATATTTGTTGTCTCCAATTCTTCACCTTCAATTTACTACTTAATCTACATATATTCAGATATTGGCTCATAAGGTTCTACTAGGCTTGTCATAAAAGGTAAAAAATCAGTCTTTGCTCACTTGTTGCCAATTCAATCCACTCTCCTGTGTCTGGTAATGGCCCTTTGCCAAGGCTGGACATGTTCCCAGGTTGCTGGCACCTGCAAGATACCCAAGCCTAGTGCTTTCAATCAATGGAGGCAGATAAGAAAAAATATACAGCCTTCTTCTCAGTAACATACTTTTAAAAAATACAATGAGGCTCACCACCACCCAGACTGGCCTCAAATGCAAATCTGGACCCTACAGCCATTCTGGACAAAGACCGGCTACCACAGCTGCAGTCCCATGGACACCAAGACTCCAAAAATCCCAGCCACAGATTCCTGTGAATCACAGAGCACATCCCCCTCCCCACCAGCTCGCCGCAGTGGCATAGGGCCCACCAACCTGCGGCATGCTAGCGAGCCTCCCACTGACACAGGGCAACCATGCAACCCGGGCCCCCCAAGCAGGTTGAAGACTTTGATTCTCAGTGTGCACGTGTGCATGGAATGAGTCTCAGCGTGCATGCAAAGCCACAGTCAGTGAGCACCAGTGACTTTTATTCTCAGCATGCATACACGGGGACTCTGATTCTCATCATGCACATGCATGGAGATTCTGATTCATGGTGTACGTGTGGCTGTACCAAGCTCCAGCAACTCTGATTCTTGGGTGTGCATGTGGGGACCCTGATTCTAGGCATGTGCACAAGGCCTTACCAAGCACCAGTGACACTGATTCTCAGTGGGAGCCTGCGAGGCCACACTGAGCAACTGTGACTCTGATTCTTGGTGCAGGCTGCAGAGACTCTGATTCTCGGCACACGCACAGCTCCCACTGACCCACTGCAGCCACACATCTTGGTGCCTGAGCTCTTCAGTGATGCTTGGGTGGTGCAATGCTCCAACCACACATGGCTCAGCCCCCTGCAACTTGGCACTTGGACCTTCTAGTGATAGTTAGAATGGGGAGACAATGAAACAACCGCCAAGGAAGAAAAAGAGAAATCACCAAGAAAGGAACTAAATGAAACAGAAGCATGCAATATGTCAAAAAAGAATTCAGAGTAATGGTCATATAATTCATAAACCTGATGGATGAGAAAATCAACAACCTATGCAACAATAAGGAAGAAATCAAGAGGATAGACCTACAATAAAAAATGCGATGGAAGGTTTCAACAGTAGACTAGGCGAAGTGAAGAACCAAATTAGTGAGTTAGAAGATAAGGTAGAGAAAAAAGCCCAATCTGAATAGCAACTGGAGAAAAATAATTTAAAAAGCAGGAAGAGAGCCTAAGGGAGCTTGGGACAACATGAAATGAAGTAACATACATATAATAGGGGTGCCAGAAGGACAAGAAGAGCAGCAAGAATTAAAGAACCTATTTGAAGAAATAATGACAGAAAACTTCCCTGATATGGGGAAGAAAAATGTCACACCAGTACAGAGATTCCCAAACAAGATGAACCCCAAAAGACCCACACCAAGACACTTCATAATTACAATGGCAAATGTTAATGACAGAGTGAATCTTAAAGGCTGCAAGAGAGAGACAGAGAGTTACCTAAAAAGGATTCCCTCATCAGATTATCAGGCCAGAAGGGAATGGAATGAAGTATACAAAGTGATAAAAGCAAAGGACTGAATCCAAGAATACTCTAGCCATCAAGGCTAGCAATCAAAATGGAAGGGAAAATCAGGAGCTTCAAGTACAAAAAAGGCTAAGGACGTTTATCATTACCAAGCCAGCAATGCAAGAAATGCTAAGGGGAATGTTGTGAAAACAAGTAGAAAGAGAA